>NC_081556.1:99548529-99718529 GCF_963082655.1 Stomoxys calcitrans | reverse complement strand
TCAGTACTAGGCATAAGGCTGTTAGTCTTTAATTGTTGTTGCCATTCCGTCATATACAACACCACTTCTTGAATTTCAGCATCAAACTATTCAACATGTTAACTGAAATTATTTGTTTTTATCCTTCCACCATAGGATGGGGGTATACTAATTTCGTCATTCTGTTTGTAGCACCTCGAAATAAGTGTCTGAGATCCCATCAAGTATATATATATATATTCTTGATCGTCACGTCATTTTGAGTCGATCTAGACATGTCCGTCCATCTGTCCGTCCGTCTGTCCGTCTATCCGTTCGTCCGTCCGTCCATCCGTCGGTCCGTCCGTCGGTCCGTCCGTCGGTCCGTCCGTCTATCCGTCCATCAGTCCGTCCATCTATCCGTCCATCCGGCCGTCTGGTCGTCCGTCTATCCGTCCGTCTATCCGGTCCATGTTTTGATATACCTGCCATATAAACCGATCTTGGGTCTTGACTTCTTGAGCCTCTAGAGGACGCAATTCTCGTCCGATTGGACTGAAATTTCGCATGTGGTGTTTTGGTATCACTTCCAAGAACTGTGCGAATTATGGCTCAAATCGATCAATGTTTTGATATACCTGCCATATAAACCGATCTTGGGTCTTGACTTCTTGAGACTCTAGAGGGCGCAATTCTTGTCCGATTTAACTAAAATTGTGCATGAGGTGTTTTGTTATGACTTTCAACGACTATGCTAAGAATAGTTCAAATCGGTACATAACCTGATATAGCTGCCATATAAACCAATCTTGGGTTTTGACTTCTTGAGCCTCTAGAGGACGCAATTCTCGTCCGATTGGACTAAAATTTTGCAAGTGGTGTTTTGGTATCACTTCCAACAACTGTGCGAAGTATGGCTCAAATCGATTAATGTTTTGATATAGCAGCCATATAAACCGATCTTGGGTCTTGACTTCTTGAGCCTCTAGAGGGCGCAATTGTCATTCGATTTGGCTGAATTTTTGTACAACTGCTTTTCTCATGACCTCCAACATACCTGTCTAATATGGTCTGAATCGATCAATAGCTTGATACAGCTCCCATATAAACCTATCTCCCGATTTTGCTTCTTGAGCCTCTAGAGGACGCAATTCTCGTCCGATTGGACTGAAATTTTGCAAGTGGTGTTTTGGTATCACTTCCAACAACTGTGCGAAGTATGGCTCAAATCGATCAATGTTTTGATATAGCAGCCATATAAACCGATCTCGGGTCTTGACTTCTTGAGCCTCTAGAGGCCGCAATTCTTGTCCGATTTAACTGAAATTTTGCATGAGGTGTTTTGTTATGACTTCCAACAACTGTGAGAAGTGTGGCTCAAATCGTTCAAAGTTTTGATATAGCTGCCTTATAATCCGATCTTGGATCTTGACTTCTTGAGCCTCTAGAGGGAGCAATTCTCGTCCGATTTGACTGAAATTTTGATGAGGTGTTTTGGTATCACTTCCAACAACTGTGCGAAGTATGGCTCAAATCGATCAATGTTTTGATATAGCAGCCATATAAACCGATCTTGGGTCTTGACTTCTTGAGCCTCCAGAGGGCGCAATTCTTTTCCGATTTGGCAGAAATTTTGTACAACGGCTTCTCTCATGATCTTCAACATACGTTCCTAATACGGTCTGAATCGATCAATAGCTTGATACAGCTCCCATATAAACCTATCTCCCGATTTTGCTTCGTGAGCCTCTACAAGGCGCAATTCTTATCCGAATGAACTGACAAATTACACAATGACTTCTACAATGCTCAGCATTCATTTATGGTCCGAAACGGACTATAACTTGATATAGCTATAATAGCATAAAAGTTTTTTTTCAATATTCCCTGTTTGCCTAAAAAGAGATACCGCGCATAGAACTCGACAAATGCCATCCATGGTGGAGGGTATATATGATTTGGACCGGCCGAACTTTTCACGCTCTTACTTGTTACTAAACTATTGCTGGCACATCTTTAAATGTCTGCACTCTAATGTTGACACATAAAATCCTAATATTTTGTTTTATTCCTTACCTAAACAAATGCAGTAGAATAAAAAAACATTATAACACCATGCTTTGCAATGATTTGTCATCCCATCTTTCTGCACAGACAAGAGCTCTTGAGGATGCTTAGGTATTGAACGAATAAAAGAAACGATACGTAAACATCCTCGATACATAACAATGTCGAGTTTCATAAATTTTATAAGCTGATTGTCATGTTTGTATATTTTCACGTGACTTTTGTCTTCCATATGTATATGTTTTCAGATGTGTGTATTAGAATGGGTAAAAGCGAAAATTTCCAACTTTTGATAATTGGAAGCAAGAGAATTCCTTAGACGAAAAGGAGGAATGCCTTATATGGGAAATACATAAAAATATGGAACAATGTGACCCACAATCATCACCGGTCTGTATCAAAAATTATCACTTTACTTGATGGAACTTAAATCGAGCGATTGCCCTATCTAGTAGCTAGGTTAGGTTAGGTTGAAAAGAGGGTACTGACATTAATCCACCCCATTCCACTATGGACATACACGTAAACCTGTAATCGGCTTGTTGTGGGCTTTAAATACTAAAAAAGTAACCTAGAAAAAGAAAGTCTAAGTTAAGAATTCCACATAGCGCGTAGTATATCGGTGGAGCCCTAGTATATCGAAATATGACCGATATGACTGTTGGGACCCCGACGATAAAGAGTATGAGTGTCCATCAAACGAGACTATGACATGGCTTCAATTCAGCAGTGATTTACTTTTGCCATTCAGGATAAAGATTGTTCCCCGCCTTATAGTTGTGTATTGCTAGTGCCATGCACTCATATTTCGTTGAATATAAATGCAAACACTTGTGTTGCGCACATATTTATGTCGCAATATTCTGAAATTTATAACAAATTGGATGACAATGTCACATACTTTGTCAACGTTTCTGCAAAACAAAAACTTAAGTCAGGAAATTTAATATATAGGAAAAATTAAAGTCTCGGTTTAAACCAATGGGCTGTCTTGACTAATTAAATAAAATTACAGATTTTTCCCCATAATTTCATTGTTTTTTGTTTTAGTCGATTAATTGCGGATAAAAAATAAAAGGCATAAAATACCGAACGGGCCATTGTAGCCTATGACGCTGAACGCGTTCGAATCCCGACGACAAACATCGAACAAAGCGGTGGTTATCCCCTCTTACTGTCGGCGACATTTGCGAGGTACAATGCCATGCATGG
The DNA here is from genome assembly GCF_963082655.1 of Stomoxys calcitrans. Classification (NCBI taxonomy): domain Eukaryota; kingdom Metazoa; phylum Arthropoda; class Insecta; order Diptera; family Muscidae; genus Stomoxys; species Stomoxys calcitrans. The sequence continues at coordinate 99,715,292 of NC_081556.1, read as the reverse complement.
CCATTTAAAAAAATTTCCCCAAGAAGAGGGGAACACCGCGGGACACCGTTCGGACTCGGCTTAAAAAAAAGGTCATTTTTTTCATTGAGTTTAAACTTAAACCGGAAATCACTCATTGATGTATGAAAAGATGGCCCCTGCTACGTTCCTGATGTTTTTAAAAATTAGGGTAATGAGAATTGCTTTTTAGGGGAGGGATGGCAACTCAGACATTTCGACTCAAATATGGATATCAAATTCATGCTGCACAACCAAATCCCTTTAATTTGAGGCTCATATTGCCATGGCCGGTAAATATAAACCGTTAGGAGGGTGTTTTGGGGCTGGGGCGGCCACCGGCATTTTCACTGACAATAGATATCAAGCTTGTTCTTAATTCCCAACGGAAATAAAGTTCAGTTGAGGGGATACTTAGGGCGTACCTCAAAACACTTGGCTACACAATTGGATATCAAATTAGCTTTCTACTCTCAAATACATTTCATTTGAGTCCCATATTGTCATATCAGGTCAAATAACCCATTTGACGTATCTTTAGGAGGAAAAGCGCCACCTTGCCTTGAACGCAAATTTTAATGTCATATTCGTAATCTACTCCCAAATACCTTTCATTTGAGTCCCATGTACCTATGATCGGCTAATATGCCCATTTGGTTCTATTTGGGAGTGGGCGACCTCCCATTACGTGAACCTAATGTTGTATGCCATATTTGTTATCTACTGCTAATACTTTTCATTTGAGTCCCATATTGGCATGGACTTCGAATATATCTGTTTAGTAAGTTTTGGGGTTGAAGGGGGTCCGCTGGGTACGTGGTCCCACATTTTAATACCATATTCGTTTTCTAGTCTCCAATACCTTTGATTTGATACCCATATTGTGTCCGTCTGACCACTTTTGGATATGGGTGGCGTTTTTGGTGTAAGGGGGAGGGTGCGCCTCCACCCGATATCTAAAAATGATATAGCCTATGTTTACTTCGAGACAAACGTACACAATCTATGAAATTTTAAGAAAGTCGGTTCAGGAAAATTGGAGTTTTGGGGTTGGGGCGGCCCGAAGTGTACTTAGACCCAAATTTTATATTCGTATTCTACTCTCCAATACATTTCAGTTGACACCTATATTGTCCCGATCGATTCACTTTTGGTTTTTGGTTGTGTTTTTGGCATAAGGTGGAGGGTCCGTCACCCTTTCGATATCGAAAAATTATAAAGCCTATGCTTCCTTCCAGACCAACCTACACAATATGCGAAAATTTCGAAAAATCAGTTCTGTCGTTTTTCAGTCTATGCGGAAAAAACAAAACGAGTCCCATATATCCGTGATAGGCTAATGTGCCACACACACTGCAATTAAACCGAAAACAACAAATCAATCGTCATTGGTAAGGCTAACCTGTTGGCCGATATATTTGCAAGGAACTATTCCCTGCTGGATAACAATGAACCACTCCCCTCAATCGAAAATTTATCTGGCGTCATGTCCCACATATTTTTTCGAACTCGTGAAGTTAAAAGGTTTCTTGAGAATCTAGACGTAAATAAATCACCGGGCCCGGATGGCATATTAACACTTTTCTTGCGCAGTTGTTCTTCGACGCTTGCTCGTCCATTACACAACCTTTTCAACCTTGCCTACCGTGCGGAAATCTTCCCGGCGCGTTGGAAGGTTGCGAAAGTTCAGCCAAGAAGGGTGAGGCAAACAACCCTGCGAATTAACAGCCAATTGTGATATGCCCTGCTCTCTCCAAGGTTATGGAGAGCATGCTTAATCACTATCTTGTGAGGTATTTAGAGTCTAATGGACCTCTTAGCGACCAACAGTATGGGTTCCGCAGAAATCGCTCTACAGGCGACCTCATGGCACTTCTGTCGAAACGTTGGAGTCGCTCAATCCACCAGTTTGAGTTTGTGAGTAAGGTTGTGGCTCTGAATATGCCCAAGGCATTTGATAGGGTCTGCCACGGTGCACTACTATCAAAGCTTGTCGCATTTGGTGTCTGTAATGGCTTCGTTCGAGCTTTCTCAGAGATCGCACTATACGAGTCGTTATAGATGGGTTCTCATTCAATGAGCATTAATTAACCGTAGGTGTACCCCAGGGCTCTGTTATTTTTCCTTCTCTGTTTCCTATTTTTATCGAACGATCTGTTGAATCAGACATCGAATCCTACAGCTATTTTACTCATTTGCGGATGACAGTAATCTCTGTCATTCGTACTCATTCGACCATAGGCCGAGTCTTCGAGAGATTGAGGACGAGAGGCGGGTTACGGATAAAACACTCTACCAGGATTTGCTGGCTATTCCTTAGTGGAATCGAACGAATCGAGTAGATTTGAATGCACGGAAGTCTCAGTGCTGTTTGTTGTCACACAAACGATTCGCTGACCTATTACGATCATCTTTGTCTATTAACGGTATAAATGTTGAGCCAATCAGAAGCTCAGAATCTCAGTCAAAAGTGTTGCCCGTTGGGCCAAACATGTATTTGAAGTGTCGAAAGAAGCATTCAAGTGTTTAGGCTTCCTTAAACGGTGTAAGAATTACATTAGTCCGTCTGATCTTCTTAACATCTACACCACTTTTATACAGCCGAAAATGGAGTACAACTCACATGTATGGGCTTGAGCTCCAAAATTATCCTTGGAGCTACTGGACCGTGTACAGAGGAGAGCGATGGCGTTGATGGGAGACAGTAGGGTATCCAACTCTATTAATATTCGCCTTCTTATTCCTGATTCAAGGATGTTTGTTAGGGATGCTAGACATTCCAGGAACTCACACCCGTTTGTTTAATTGATTTGCCAACGGACCGGACAATGCATCATAGAAAGAAATTCTATTTCGCCCGAACCGTTCGTATGTTCAATCGACTTCCGGCTTATTTTTTCCCACTCTCTATGACATGCAAAGAATTAAGACAAATTTCAGTAAACACTACATTATTTTCTCCCTCTACTTTCTTATTACCTTACTGGTTTTGTTAATGTTTTTTGTTTTATCTTAAAATCTCATTGAGATTCCAAGGGTATTGTCTTAAAAGTATGACAAAATGTGTGATGTTGCTAAAAAACATTTCACCGGCTTCCCATATCATGATTTCTGATTCGCCATGAATCATCTTCATCAGCGGAATTCGTCAATTAGATCATGGTGCTGTACATACCAACCCAAGTAGAGAAGGTTGTTAAACACACATCTGAATTTAAACAGGGTTCTTAAATAGAAGACAGGTAAAATCTTACTTACGTTTTTCAAATCCTACTTATTCAACAATTTGAAGAACTCTTTTTCTTCGCAAATGATTTTTGTAGAAAATTTTGTTCGAAAACAACTTCAACTGATGTAAGCTTTAACTCTTATGTTAACTTTAATCCTGAATACTAGTCAAGTATTAGTGATAGGGAATCCACAACAACCAACATACATACCATCTAAAGTGCACCATCGGTTTCTCTATACTTTTGTTCATTCTCCAAAACAGTATTCCTTCCAATTAACTAGGGCCTGATAATCTTCTCTCCTTATCGGTCCATGCTGGGCGAAATGTATCATATGATGAACTCATTAGAAGGTAGTATGTGTTCATTTACCGGATATTCATTTTCATTGTCGGTCGTATTTCTTCTCTTAATTTTTTGTATGCTCAGCATTATGTTTTTCTACACACAATTTTCGTTCACAAAATTTATGTTTGAAGGTGTGTGTGTGCTAGTTTGCCATTAACAACTGTTTGTGCGTGTGAGAGTGTGTGTGTGTGTGAGTTTTATCGGGACGACAGACACAAGAGACCTTTCGATGAGTTCAAGATCGACAGACATCAATAGCTATATGGCATGGCCCAATGTGTGTACATATTATACATGTTTTTCTTTGTGTAGTGTCTTCTTCGGACTTTCAGACGAGTGTATATTCGAGTCGGCATATAACAAAAACAAAAAGAATTTCAGTGTTTGGTGGCATTGTGTGTATTTTGTAATAGACTTTATTTCTGAGAAAGAAAAGTACATGTTCTACACTTACATTTTGATTTGATGTTTGCACAAAATTAACTTTTTTATGGTCAAAATTGATGCCTGCTCAACAAGCCTAAGTACATTTACGCACAAACATAGCATACAAATACACCCATCCCTAGGTATACCTTTAAGCCATGCAAACATTTTTGATAATTTTGTAAGAGCGTTTGTCCGTGTGAGAAATGAAACAATCCTTTCGAAGATATTTATGCAATTTTTCTTTCGCAAATAACGCGAAACAGGATATCATTGGGCAATCCTATGATTGTGGGCAAGTTTTACCAACTCTTCACGTCGATTCTCTTATAACCCGTTGCGTTAGAATCGTCCGTATGAGTCGTAACACTCTTCTAGGATAGCCTTAGACAATCCTTTGCTTGTGCGGAAGTGTTAGCAACTTTACTCGACGATTCTCTTAAAACTCATTGCGTTATAAATATCTAGAAGATTTGTTATACCCACCAACTTAGGATAAGGGCATACTAATCCAGTCATTCCGTTTATAACACCTCGAAATATTGATGTGAGACCCCATAAAATACATATATTCGTCTCGAAATTATGAGTCGATCTAGCCATGTCCGTCCGTTTGTCGAAATAATGATAGCTGTCGAATGCACAGAGCTAGCCGATTGAACTTTTGCACAGATACTTCCTTTTGATGTGAGGTAATATGGGTTGCAAATGGGTTATATGGGTTCAGATTTGAATACAGCCCCCATATAAACCGATCCCCCGATTTGACTTCTTGAGCCCCTAGGTGCCTCAATTTTCATTCGATTTGTCTGAAATTTGAAACAAGGACTTGAGTTATGACTTTCAACATCCATGACAAGTACGATGTGCATCAGTCTATATACAAATGTAGTCCCCATATAAAACGATCCCCGGTTCTTTTCGCGCCCTTAATTTTCACCTGATTTGATTGGAATTTGAACCTATAACCTGTCTTATGACTTACAACATCAATGACAATTTTTATCCGAATCGGTCATTATGGTGACATAGGCCCCCCTAAGTACCGATATCCCGAGATTGGTTTTTGACACCATTGAAGTTTCAATGAATTCCCGATTTCATTGCTACAAAATAATTCAAACACAAACGCATTTAAAAAGTGTACATTTTTAGCGCAATCCATTGTTCATAAATCGCCTGAGTTAACAGTTCGCAATTGTTTTTATTTTAAAACCTGACGCGTGAAGGACTTGGTATGACGCTTGGTACTTTGGATAGGTTTGGTTGAAAAGAGGGTGCAGATACTAATCCATCCCAACCCACTATAGACATATACCTAAGCCAGTAATCGGATTGTTGTGTGCTCTAAACACTATACAGAAATCTCTAAAAAGAAAATTTTAAGTTAGGAATTCCGTGCTACTTACAAAATCCTTAATTGTTTTTAATAGCACTCCCCTAAGTTGGTTCGAAAGCCGGGCAATGACATAGGAAATGCTCCAACGTCTCATCATATTCCTCGTATGCCCTTCACATGCTATCACTTGCCACACCGATTTTGCACTAAGTCAGCTCTTTGTCCTATGTGTCCTGTTATGGTGCCTAATGCTTTACTGATCTCCTACTTGCTTCCCTTCAGTAATAACACAATCCTTATCTCACCAAAGAATTTTCGTCGTCTTTCCGAATATTTCGCTGTTCCACAGTGTTACATGCGCGTTCGTAGCCCACGCTCTTACCTCGGACTACGTCTACCCGAAAGGCTTCGGGTTAACCAAGTTTATTGACGGCAGTTCTCCGGCCTCCACTGCCAATTAGTCTGCCATTTCATTCCCCCTTACTCCGTTATGGCCCGGCACCCAAACGATGCGGATTTTCACATCCCCAGAGAAGGCGTTAATCTCCTTCTTTCACTGCAAGACTGTTCGTGACCTTACCTTACTATGTTATTGTCCTTATGGCAATTTTACTATCGGTAAAGATGTTCACACTCGACGTCCCCGCGTTAGCACCACACCACTTCACCCATTCCGTGATCGCTCGGATCTTTGCCTGCAGGACCGTATTATAGTCAGGCAGTCTGAAGCAGATTTCAAACCTTAAGTTGTCAGTGTAGACCCCCAGGCGCATTCTGCACTCTAGCTTTGATCCATTCGTGTAACATGATCTTCGAGATGGCAATACTAGGGTTCTGTCAATCCAAGACTATGCCGATGGCAGCAGTGCCTCGCACTCGATTTCAAGTTTCATCTCAGGTATCTGATCGGAAACCTCTTCCCTTCCTTCCAAGTTTTCTATCGTCGCCTCGATTATGCAGCCACATTTGTGGGGTACAATACCATATAAAACTTTTCTCCTAAGAGGTACCGCAAAGCGGCACGCCGTTCGGACTAGGCTATAAAAAGGAGGCCCTTTATTATTGAGCTTAAATCTTAAATCGGACTGCACCCATTGATATGGGAGAAGTTTGCCCCTGTTCCTTAGTGGAATGTTCATATGTAAAATTTGCATTTGGTATGAGCTTCCCCCATCCTCAATCCATTCTCCCATCGCCTTAAGTCTCATAGTCGCAGTGGCTGCCTCACACGTAATCTACATGTCAATGGGTCGGATATCTAGAATAGTCCCCAGTGCCCCAGTGGGCGTGGTCCTCATCGCTCCGCCCATTCCAAGACAACATTTTCTCTGAACCTGTTGTATGGTCTTTATGTTGCACTTTTTCACCAAAGCCGTCCACCAAACTACTGAGGCGTATCTAAGTATTGGTGTAATCACGCTCCTGTAGAGCCAGTGGACTATCCTCAGATTCAGGCCCCATTTCGAGCCTACGACAAGTCTACATAGTGCCCACCATATGTGAACCTTCTCAGTACGCTCCTGAATGTGACACTTCCAATTCAATTTCCTCTCCAAGATGACTCCTAAGCATTTGGTCTTGTCAGAAATCGAAATCGCCTTATTGAGAAAAAGTGGTGCGTTAAATTGGCCCACCTTCGTCTCCTCATGAACAGGCATATTTCAATCTTCTCTGGGTTAACATTGAGACCTCTGGGTCTAGCCCAGTCCTATGCCATATACAACTGCCTTTCGGCCCTTCTGCATAGCTCATTCGGATCCTTATCACTTAGAAGTGTTATAACATAGATTGCGTAGCGGGTTCTGCTGGTTCAAATCCCTCCTCAATCAGCATCCGTAATAGGTCGTTTATGGTGGTCACCCATAGGAGTGGCAATAAAATGCCCCCCTGTGGCGTGCCCTGCTCAACTTTCTCCCTTATATTTATGCCATGCGACACACAATTTATCCACCTGTTCTTTAGCATATGGTTTATCCAGTCTCTAAGGACCGGTTCCACCCTGTACTGGTCTAAGGATTGGATCAGTGTGTCGATCCGCGCATTGTTAAAAGCCCACTTCATGTCAATGCATACCGCCAGTGTATATGTTTTGGCATCCAAGGATTCTTCTATTTTATGCATAACCTCATGCAGGGCAGTCTCCACCGACCTTCCCTTGATATAGGCATGCTGTTTGTATTTAAGCAATTCGCTAGATGTTCAACAATCGTTCATGGTGTGCACAATAAGTCCCATGGTTTTGAGTAGAAAGGACGTAAGGCTTATGGGTCTGTAGGCCTTTGGTGTCGCATAACTTACCTTGCCGGGCTTGGATATAAACACCACCCTTGCCTCCTGCCAGGCTTTCGGAGTATATGCAAGTCATAGCAACGCTGTGAAAATTTTGCGGACCTCTTTCCCAATAGTGCGAATCTCCCCGATCATCCAGGGTTTTCCTTCGGCTGATTTCCTTTCCCGAAGAGGACAACTATCTTCGAAGGAATCCACCAGTGCAGTCGTAATGATGTTGACATTTTCGTCAACCTCTTCTATGCTTGGACAATCTAAATTATCTTGCCCAAGTCTTCTTCTGAGTAGCCTTCCTAGTTTTGTCCAGTTGGTTTCCAACTATACCGGAAGCTTATTGGATTTGGCGCTGGCTAATCTTGCGATGGTCAGAGAAAGAGTGTTCCATGGAGACCCTCCAATCCTGAACCTCATCGATCGGATTTTCTGAACATATCGTCCCATCTAATACCTCCTCCCTAATCCTATTAACAAAGGTAGCGGTGTTATCAATATTAAGTGTTATTAAGTCGTTAGTATTCAAGAACTCTGCCAGGGCTTGGCCCCGCTTATTAGTGTTGGTACTACCCCACGAAATGTGGTGAGAGTTCGCATCGCACCCTACTAGTACCTCGTTTCCTGTCTGTTTTGCTTTCCTCACCAGCCATTGCAGCTCAGACGTGGGTGGCGGCTGCGTTGGCTAGGTCATGTTGTTAAAATGGTTGAAAAGGCTTCAGCTCCGGTTCCTAGACGCTTTAATTTTTGCTTTTTAATTTTACCCAAGTGATTCCGCGCGGGGGTTTGTGTTTACATTTTCAGAGATGGGTGATGGGTTATTATAAATATATATAATAATATTAATTTTTTAGCCGAATCCATGGTAATGGTTTCCCAAGTTTCGGCCCGGACAATCTTCAAAATACTTACTTGTTTACTAATTCTTGTGGCTTACACGTTAGCAACTTATATGGAAGATTTGCGGTACACTCTACCAGAAGAGTCGTCTTGACGATACGACAGGGAAATCGTCTACGACTCTTAGACGAGTTCGTCTGAAGATTATTTGGCCATCGAAAATGTTTGCTGGGAATGAGTGTACACATGTTTAGCTGACTGTGTGTGTGTGTGTGTGCATATAGCGAACATGTTATTTTTATTCATGTTCATAGCTGTGTGCTTTTCTGATGTAATTAAGAGTACAGCAGCAACAAACATGATAACAGCAACAGCAACAACAACAAGGAGAAATGAGGAGAAGCTATCTTTGGTATCACAAAAACAAAAAACTGATAACATTAACTGATACATGCCACTGCTAAAGTACCTTTCTAATGGAAAATATTTGTCGACAAGGACTACATACTACTTAGTATGAAATGATGGCACAGTGTCTTTGTTTCAGAGCCGGGAGCTAAAATAAATGAAAACTTCACCTCCACAGAATGAGCGCTGGGTGTTACATTAATTTTAAAACATATGAAATTAGTTTTCAGCCGTATATTTTAGATCATCATAATATTTCGACCAAATTCGCTATACTTTCGTACCGGGCTATGATAAACATTTAAACATTTTCAAATTGAATTTAAAGTTTGAGTTCTTATGCGGGTCGATTTATGTGTAGCATTCATAACGATGTAATAAATTCAGCCCATAAGAGGTAGGTCCAAAAATGCAAATTTTGCCCATGAAGGTTCCACTAAGGAACAGGGGCAAACTTTTTACATATCAATGAGTGCAGTCCGATTCAAGTTTTAAGCTCAATGGTAAGGGGCCTCCTTTTTATAGCCGTATCCGAATGGCGGGCCTCAGTGCGACACCTTTTTGGAGAAAAGCTTTACAAGGCATTGTACCTCACAAATGTTCCCAGCATTAGAAGGGGAAAACCACCGAAGGATGGGGGTATATTCATTTTGTCATTCGGTTTGCAACACATCGAAATATCCATTTCCGACCCTATAAAGTATATATATTCTTGATCAGCGTAGAAATCTAAGACGATCTAGACATGTCCGTCCGTCTGTCAGTCTATCTGTTGAAATCACGATACAGTCTTTAAAAATAGAGATATTGAGCTGAAATTTTGCACAGATTCTTTTTTTGTTCATAAGCAGGTTAAGTTCGAAGATGGGCTAAATCGGACTATATCTTGATATAGCCCCCATATAGACCGATCCGCCGATTTAGGGTCTTAGGCCCATAAAAGCCACATTTATTATCCGATTTAGTTGAAATTTGGGGCAGTGAGTTGTGTTAGGCCCTTTGACATCCTTCGTCAATTTGGCTCTGATCGGTTCAGATTTGGATATAGCTGCCATATAGACCGATCCTCCGATTTAGGGTCTAAGGCCCATAAAAGCCACATTTATTATCCGATTTTGATGAAATTCGGGACAGTGAATTCGGGACATCGACATCCTCCGTTAATTTGGTTCAGATCGGTGCAGATTTGGATATAGCTGTCATAAAGATCGATCCTCCGATTTATGGTGTAAGGCCCATAAAAGCCACATTTATTATCCGATATTGCTTAAATTTGGGACATTGAGTTGTGTTAGCCCATTTGACATCCTTCTTTAATTTGGCCAAGATCGGTCCAGATTTGGATATAGCTGCCATATAGACCGATCCTCCGATTTAGGGTCTTGGGCCCATAAAAGCCACATTTATTATCCGATTTTGCTGAAATTTGGGACAGTGAGTTAAGTTAGGCCCTTCGACATCCTTCGTCAATTTGGTTCAGATCGGTTCAGATTTGGATATAGCTGCCATATAGACCGATCTCTCGATTTGAGGTTTTGGGGCCATAAGAGGCGCATTTATTGTCCGACGTCGCCGAAATTTGGGACAGTGAGTAAAGTGAAGCGCCTCAACATACCTTTGCAATATGGCGCAGATTGGTCAAGATTTAGATATAGCTGTCATATTGACCGATCTTTCGATTTAAGGTTTTGGGCCCATTAAAGCCACATTTATTATCCGTTTTTACTGAAATTTGGGACAGTAAGTTATGTTAGGCCTTTCGACATACTTCTTCACTTTGGCCCAGATCGATCCAGATTTGGATATAGCTGCCATATAGACCGATCTCTCGATTTAAGGTTTTGGGCCCATAAAAGGCGCATTTATTGTCCGATGGCGCCGACATTTGGGACAGTGAGTTAGGTTAAGCCCCTCGACATACTTCAGCAATGTGGGACAGATCGGTCTAGATTTAGATATATCTGCCATATAGATCGATTCTTCGATTTAGGGACTTAGGCCCATTAAAGCCACATTTATTATCCGATTTTGCTGAAATTTGGGACAGTGAGTTATGTTAGGCCCCTTGACATACTTCTTCACTTTGGCCCAGATCGATCCAGATTTGGATATAGCTGCCGTATAGACCGATCTCTCGATTTGGTGTTTTGGGCCCATAAAAGGCGCATTTATTGTCCGATGTCGCCAATATTTGGGACGGTTAGTTGTTTGGCCCTTCGACATTCTTCTTCAATTTGGGTCAGATCGGTTCAGATTTGGATATAGCTGCCTTATAGACCGATATCTCGATTTTAAGTATTGACCCCATAAAAGGCGCATTTACAATCCGATTTCACTGAAATTTGAAACAGTGACTTTTGTTAAGCTTTTCGACATCCGTGTCGTATATGGTTCAGATCGGTTTATTTTTAAAATATAGCAATGACCAAAATTTTTTTATACACAATCGAACAATGACTTGTACTCACAAACATTTGGTCCAAATCGTAACATATTTCGATATAGCTGCTATTGGGGCATAAGGTATGCATTTTTCACCGGATTTTGACGAAAGGTGGTTGACATATATACCCGAGGTGGTGGGTATCCAAAGTTCGGCACGGCTGAACTTAACGCCTTTTTACTTGCTTCTGATGGTCTCGCCAGGATTCGAACCCAGGCGCTCTGCGCCATAGGCGGACATGCTAACCTCTGCGCTACAGTGGCCTCCTCCAGATATAGGTCCACATGAGGTCATTCTTCGATATGGCGATATCGACACAACGTTTTCCTGAAATTTTGAACAGTGGGATATATTAGACCTCTATACTTGTTTGTGTCAAATGGGCTGCCATGGGCCAAATGTTGAATTGCAATATGCTATCCTATTAACAATCACTGTGGCAACAGCTCGTTAATTATGTGACAGCCTATATATGTAGATTTTAATGCCCTTATGTTCACTGTTATGAGATCTCGGAATGTGGAAAGTTTTGTTGCAAGTTTGGGTTGTCATCACTTTAAGGTAGTTCTTTGAACTGTTTTGACCATTATTTTCAACACTAATGATAATGGGTCGGTCCTAACAGTTTGTTGAGTCAAATTGCAACAGTCGCGTTTAATTATAATGTGAAGCGTAATAACCAATGATCTGTGTATAAATAGTTTGGCCATTTGCTACATATGGGCAGTAAAGCTAAAATAGTTTAATACCCTCCACCATAAAATAGGGGTATACTATCATTAACATTCAGTTTGTAGCTCATCGAAATATTGTTCTGAGACCCAGAAAAAGTATATATATTTTATGGTCTTGACATTCTAAGTCTATTTAGGCTTGTCCGTCCGTTTGTTTGTCCATCTGTCCCTTGATTTATCCGTCCATCTGTCTGTCCGTTCATCTGTCTGTCCATCCATCTGCCTGTCCGTCCATCTGTCTGTCCGTCCGTCCGTCCGCCTGTCCGTCCGTCTGTCTGTCCATCCGTTCGACCGCCCGTCCGTCCGTCTGTCTGTCTGTCGAAATCCAATAAACGTGACAAGTATGATCGGAATTGGTCCATAACCTTTTATAGCTCCCTTTTTAACCGATCTTCCCGTACGACTTATTAAGGCTCTAGAGGGCGCAATTACCTTCAATTACCTGATATAACACTCTTGTCGTGCTCGATCGCCCGATTTGACTTCTAGAGTCTCTAGAGGGCGCAATTAATGTTTGATTTGGCTGAAATTTTCCATGTGGCGTTTTGTTATGACTACCAATAACTGTGCTAGACATGGTCTAAATCGATCAGTAACCTGATATGGCTGCCATATAAACCTTTAGCCCGATTTGATTTATTAAGCCACTAGAGGGCGCAATTATTATCCAATTTAGCTGAAGTTTTAATCATGGTATGCCAAGTCAAAATGGGTCAATTCGGGCTGTACAGCGGATGATCCATCAATTCGACGTTTTGCCCATCAAAAATGCACTGTTTTGAGCCGACATGTGAGAGCACGCATTGTCATGGTGAACAATGATTAGTCTTCTCATGTTCGTTTTTCCAATTTCTGTCACACTTCAGGCAATCAAATTGTGATGTTCCACTTAGAATTGACCTCCTTAGTTGGTCAGGTGGAAAAATTACCATATGACCAGTTTTGTCGAAGGAAAAAGGAAAGATTTGTTAAAAAAAGATTCTTCCACGAACAACTTTCGTTGGATAAGGCTCAAATGTTAGCCAAATCATGTGGAAAGTGGTGGAATGACTAAAATATAATGTCATTACGACGATTGGCATAAATATCTTCTCAGACAGCCAGGCAGCCATTAAATCCCTGGAGAACGTATTTCTGAACACGAAAACCGCCCTCGACTGTTGCAGATCTCTCAACGAGATGACTGAACAGTTCAAAATTCACCTGTTCTGGGTGCCGGGCCACATAGATATCCCAGGGAATTGTAAAGCGAACGAGCATGCGAGACAAGGAACTGCCCTACATATTCCAGGGATACTGGAATCTGTGGGTATGTCTCTAGCGACGTGTAAGCTAAGTTTTCAGGAGCAGGCCCGAAGGACAACGAATGATAGGTGGTCACAATGCGGGGTCTGTGAGCATTCCAAAATTATTTGTGGCCTAGTTGAAACTTAAAGAGGTCTACTGCTTTGTTGTCATTGTCTAGAAGTGACCTCTAAGTCATTGTGTCCGTCACGACAGGTCACTGACTAGTTTGGAAACATGCTGACAGACTGGAGGTTGCCAGCAACGACTTTTGCAGAAGCTGTGAGGACATCGAAGAAGAAGGGACTATAGAACACCTTCTGTGTGTGTGTTCCGCACTAGCAGTCAGAAGGAGTTCCACTTTAGGTTCTCATTTCTTTGAGAACCTGTTTGATTTAGCGGATGTGAACATTCGCAAGTTATTGGGCTTTTTAAAGCGATCTGGATGGTTCAACGGTAGGAACTAGAAGGCATCTTAGTCCTTCTTCTGTTCCTGTGGTATCACAATGGACGAAAACGTCTAAGTGAGTCTGAGGGCAGACTGCCACTTAAACCTAACCTAACCTAGCCAAATTGGATGAAATTTAGGCTTTTAAGGGCTCTAGAAGTCAAATCGCGAGATCGGTTTATATGGGGGCTATATCCCAATCTGAACCGATATGGGCCATTTCCAATCATCCATGACCCACATCAATTAGAAATATCTGTGCAATATTTCAAGCGGCTAGTTTTACGTGTTCAACCGCTACCGTGATTTCAACAGACGGACGGACGGACGGACATGGCTAAATCGATTCAGAATGTCAATCCAGAATATTTATACATTATGGGGCAGCAGAGCAATATATCAAAGTGTTACAAACGGAATGACTAGATTAGTATACCACCATCCTGTGGTAGTGGGTATAAACATTAAATACAGAAAATGTTGTTATCGATTATGGCCCTCTATGTGCTTTTGCTCAAATATTGAGTACCCATAATATCCATATTTCAAGTCACATTATGTTATCATTGCACAATTTGAATGTCTACTGCACAAACCTGTCGACACTCAATATTTCTGAACAATTCTAAGAAACTCTAGACAACTTATTTGAAATTGCTCTTGTTGCTGCATTTGCAAGTACCCAATTTTCATTAATTCGTTTTGAACGTCATATATTTCAATTAGATTGTCAGGCAAAGTGGTGAAAAAAAAGTATATGAGAAAAAAAATCTTCATTCATGAAACACTCTTCCCTAGAAATAAGTAACCTTATGAATTTCTTTTCAACCAAAAATTCAATCGCACAACATTCAAAAACGAGAAAACGAAACTAAACCCTTATCAAATGTCATTGAATGAAAATTGTGAAAAACTTTTTGCTACATACTTGGCGGGTTCACTGATTGGTTTTCTTCTTTTGACCTTAGGAATAACGGGGCCAAAGTGCATTGGGTACAGAACGAAAGGGGTAAGGAAAGAAGCGGCAATTCAAAGCAATGAACCATTTCGTTGGAGATTTGTAGTTGGTTGGGATTTTTTTTTCGTGTTCCCATTAAATGGAAAATAAAATCAGTAAGGAAAGGCAAAAGTCGGGCGGTGCCGACTTTGAAATACCCTACACCAACCCAATAAGTAATATCGAGAGTTATAAGAAAATCTGTCGAATTTCGAGCGAATCAGTTGACAAATGACCATTTTATTGCTGTATTACTCCAAATGGGACGAAAATATACATGGGAGCTATACCCAAATCTGAACCGATTTTTATGAAATTTACCACTAACATCGAGAGTCATAAGAAAATTCATTTTAACAAATTTCAAGAGAATCGGTCAACAAATGACCATTTTATTGCTGTATTACTGCATATCGGGCGAACATATATGTGGGAGCTATATCCAAATCTGAATCGATTTTTATGAAATTTACCAGTAACATCGAGAGTCATAAGAAAATCCTTATTGTCGAATTTCAAGAGAATCGGTCAACAAATGACCATTTTACTGCTGTATTACTGGAAATCGGACGAACATATATATGGGAGCTATATCCAAATCAAAACCGATTTCTGTGAAATTTATCAGTAATATCAAGAGTAATAAGAAAATCGTTCGTGCCAAATTTCGAGAAAATCGGTTAATAAATGATCATTTTACTGTTGTTTAACTGGAAATCGGACGAACATATATATGGGAACTATATCCAAATCAAAACCTATTTCCATGAAATTTATCAGTATTGAGAGTCATAAAAAAATCCTTCCTGCCAAATTTCGAGAGAATCGGTTAACAAATGACCATTTTATTGCTGTATTACTGCAAATCGGACGAACATATATATGGAAGCTATATCCAAATCTGAACCGATTTTTATGAAATTTACCAGTAATATCGAGATTAGTAATAAAATAATTCCTGCCAAATTTCGAGAGAATCCGTCAACAAATGACCATTTTATTGCCGTATTACTGGAAATCGGACGAACATATATATGGGAGCTACATCCAAATCTGAACCGATTTTTATCAAATTCACCACTAACATCGAAAGTTATAAGAAAATCCATCCTGCCAAATTTCAAGAGGATCGGTCTACAAATGACCATTTTATTGCTGTATTACTGCAAATCGGACGAACATATATGTGGGAGCTATATCCAAATCTGAACCGATTTCTATGAAATTTACCACTAACATCGAGATTAGTAAGAAAATCATTCCTACCAAATTTCGAGAGAGTCTGTTAATAAATGATCATTTTATTGCCGTATTACTAAAAACATATATATGGGAGCTATATCCAAATCTGAACCGATTTCTATGAGATTCACCAGTAATATCGGGAGTCATAAGAGAATCCTTCTTAACAAATTTGAAGAGAAACAGTCAACAAATGACCATTTTATTGCATTATTACTGCCAATCGGACGAACATATATATGGAAGCTATATCCAAATCTGAACCAATTTTTTTCCAATCTCAATAGGCTTCGTTTCGAAAAACATGACCATACCGAATTTTCGGACGATCGGATGAAAATTGCGACCTGTTGTTTGTACACAAATTAACATTGACAGACGGACGGACAGACGGCAGACGGACGGACAGACCGACAGACGGACATGGCTAAATCGAATCAGAAAGTGATTCTGAGTCGATCGGTATACTTATCAATGGGTCTATCTCTCTTCCTTTTGGGTGTTACAAACTAATTCACTAAGTTATAATACCCTATACCACAGTAGTGGTGTAGGGTATAATGATATCAATTCCACATTACATGACAGCTCAGGGGCTGAGGCAAGACGAAGGCATGTTATTGGCAAAGAATGTTTGTGGCACTTTTATTTGGAACCCATTCACATGCCATATACTAAAGTCAATTTTATGTCACTTCTTGCATACATTTGAATTTATTTCATTTATTTTTTCTTTTCAATTTTTACTTAAATTGAATTTAATTAAAATTCCTGAACCGATTCCAATTTGCATAACTGCCACCCTTCAACTCAATTTGTGTTGAAATTTGCATACATCTAAGTGTGACACCTTTTATCCCCCCCTCCTCCTCCCCCACCATAATTCTTTGCACACTTGTAATCTTGCAAGGATGTCTTTGCTATTCTACCTCTGGCCTGACATTTATTGAAATTATTTAATTTATGATCTAATTGTTACCAAATTACATCGCATTACAAGGTGCATATTTGCATTTGTATTTACTAACCTGCCGCCTTGGTGCCCAACAAATTACCATGAAATCAGTTTTAGTTGCTTCCTACTCATAATTCTTGTAGACAATCCTCCCAAGAGATCGAGATTGATGTAGTCGACAACGGCATGGTCGTTGATGTGGGATTTTCAACATCATCCAGCTGCAGCTTCATAAGCTGTCAATAAGAAGTCAAAGTGTTGCTACACAAAAGTGTGCATTGGATTTTACACTCAACGAAGATAGTAAAGTAAGGTAGGAGTCGACGATGGGTTTTGTAGCGGAGCGTAATTTTAATAGATTTGATTTGTTTAGATGTCTTAATTCCAGTTGTTAATACTTTGAAAGAAGGACAGCTTTCCTCAGTGAAAGTGTGCAGCACCGAGGCTACTGTATACGTTCATGACCCTCAATGGCTGGGTTCAAAAACTGACCCTGGCTGTCTGGGGTTAGTGAGAACCTACCGGCTTGACATCAACGCCTAAAGGACACAGCTGGGTATTTTTGGGGATAGAGCCCAAGGAGGAGAAGAAACGTTGAGAAAAGACTGCGATATCTATCGGTCACAACTCGGTACGAAAAAGTTGGGGGCCTAGGCTGGGCATGAGGTCTATAGGTATCTTGTGTCTCATCGCCCTTTGGATAATTGTGCCCTTCGCAGTATGATCGATCAAGTTAAATGTTTTGGGCTATTTGCGCCGTGTGGCAGCCTGGATGGGTGAGAACCAACTGACTTGGCATCAACGCCTAAAGTACACAGTTGGGTATTTTTGGGGATAGAGCTGCCGCTCTCTACGGACACCAAGTATCTGGGCGAGATTCTTGGCCAGAGCCCAAGGAGGAGAAGGAACGTTGAGAAAAGACTGCACTATACTTCAGTCACAACTCATATGAAAAATTTAGGGGGACTAGGCTGGGCATGAGGTCTATAGGTATCTGGTGTGGCATCGGCGTTTGGATAATTGTGCCCTTTGCAGTATGATCGACCAGGTAAAGAGTTTTGGGCTCTAAGTGCCGAGTGGCTGTCTAGATAGGTGAAAAACAATTGGCTTGTCATTAACGCCTAAAGGACACAGGTGAGTATTTTTGGGGAATAAAACTGCCGCTCTCTACGGAGACCAAGTAACTGTTGGATATCATAACAAAATACTTCGTGCAAAATTTCATTCCAATCGGATAAGAATTGCGCCCTCCAGAGGGTCAAGAAATTAAGTCCCCAGATCGGTTTATATGACAGCTATGTCAGGTTATGAACCGATTTGAACCATACTAGGCACAGTTGTTGGATATCATAACGAAACGAAGCCATGCAAGATTTCATTCCAATCGGTAAAGAACTGCGCCCTCTAGAGGCTCAAGAAGTCAAGACCCAAGATCGGTTTATATGGCAGCTATATCAGGCTATGGACCGATTTGAACCATACTTAGCTAAGTTGTTGGATATCATGACGAAACATGCCATGCAAGATTTCATTCCAATCGGATAAGAATTGCGCCCTCTAGAAGCTCAAGAAGTCAAGTCCCCAGATCGGTTTATATGACAGCTATATCATGCTATGGATCGATTTGAACTATACTTGGCACAACTGTTGGGTATCATAACAAAACGCGTCGTGGAAAACCTCATTCCAATCGGATAAGAATTCCGCCCTCTAGAGGCTCAAGAAGTCAAGACTCAAGATCGGATTATATGGCAGCTATATCAGGTTATGCACCGATTTCAACCATACTTGGCACAGTTATTGAATATCATAACAAAACATGTCGTGCAAAATTTCATTCAAATCAGATAAGAATTGCGCCCTCTAGAGGCTCAAGAAGTCAAGACCCAAGATCGGTTTATATGGCAGCTATATCAGGTTATGGACCGATTTGAACCATACTTGGCAAAGTTGTTGGATATCATGACGAAACATGCCATGCAAGATTTCATTCCAATCGGATAAGAATTGCGCCCTCTAGAGGCTCAAGAAGTCAAGACCCAAGATCGTTTTATATGACAGCTATATCAGGTTATGGACCGATTTGAACCATACTTGGCACAGTTGTTGGATATCATAACAAAATACGCCGTGCAAAATTTCATTCCATTCGTATAAGAATTGCGCCCTCTAGAGACTCAAGATGTCAAGACCCAAGATCGGTTTATATGGCAGCTATATCAAAACATGGACTGATATAACCCATTTACAATCCCAACCGACCTACACTAATAAGAAGTATTTGTGCAAGATTTCAAGCGGCTAGCTTTACTCCTTCGAAAGAGTGATTTCGACAAACAGACGGATGGACGGACGGACAGACGGACAGACGGATGGACGGACAGACGGACGGACAGACGGACGGACGGACAGATGGACGGACAGACAGACGGACAGACGGACGGACAGACGGACGGATGGACGGACAGACGGACGGATGGACGGACAAAAAATATACTTTATGGGGTCTCAGACGAATATTTCGAGTATTTACAAACAGAATGATGAAATTAGTGTACCCCCATCCTATGGTGGGTATAGGTATAAAAACTAACAATTGACCATCCTTTATATATATTTTTTCAAAGGTTTATGGTGCTGCTGCGTATACACAACGTTGTGTTCTATAACTCATACGCCCATGGGGAATATTTGCAAAGCAATTGATTCACAAACAATTGACCACATAAATTATTTCTTTTTCATATTTTATGGCCTATCAAACCACCTGTTAGGTGTTTTTTTTTTTTTTTTTTGTATCGAACCTAAACGCCTGGACAATCAATTTCAGTTTTAAGTTATTCAAAAATGATTGTTTGGTAAAACACTTTAGTTTTCCTACAAAGGCATGCTTACAAACGCAAAGGCATGCATTCTAGAAACTTTTAGTGCCAGAGATGTCAAGGGCCGAAGGAGGTGGGATACCAAAAGTATTTCAACTTTGTAAGCCAGCAAAAAAAAGAGTGAAAAACAAACCCAATAAACTCCTGGTTGAAAAATTTACAAGTATCAAAGTTTCCCACCTCACCATCTGCCAATAACTTGCTGCTACAGTGGATTACTTTTGGCTCCGGCAGTTGATGGACGTTGTTCCATGTGGTTGCGTTTATTTTTGCTTCGTTTTCTTTCTTTCACTTCATTTTAATTTTAATGATTTATGATATTCTGCCGTACACGAACGAGAATAAAAAAGTTTTACAGAAATTGATAGATTTCGTAGTGAAAGCATAAAAAACCCTATCTCAAAGAGTTAAAAAAAAACAAGAAAAGGAGGAATATCTGGTTGAGAAAAACCATTCATTCTCTCCTTGTGCAGCGTAAGTTTCTGATACTGTCTGCTGAACACAAATGTGAAGTGCAATCATTTAAAAATTTCTCAAGAGCCAAGCTATAGTCTTAACAATGCTCAAGGTTTAAAGTTGTCTGTAGCCCATAGCGTAAGGTATGGGGTAAGGGCCATCAATAAATTATTATTGCTTAGAGGTATAAGCAGAAGAACAAGATGGAGATAACTAAAGGCATAATGAATAGGTTGGAAAAGTTGCATTTTATATGGTATGATGGAAAAATATTTTTGTGTATAAGCTTGTGGATCTATGCCTCTGGCAGCAGTGTTTCGCCCCCGACCTTAAGTGCCTTCTCAGGTATTGGATCGGAAACCTCTACTAATCCTTTCGGGCTTCTTATCATGGCCTCGATTATACCGTGAAGGTATTACCTGCTCCCATACTCCCTTTGTAGGAAAGCCCCACTTTAAAAAGTACCTAAAAGGGACATGAATGGCGATTCAGACAATAGACACTGAAAAAAAAGTTTTTTTCTTATTTTAGGGATTCATACTGAAGATACTCAAACTTTATTTAAAGACGATCAAGTGTTGTCTCAGGTATCCGATCGAGGCTATCGTCGCCTCGATTATACCACGATGGTATGATCTGCTCCCATCCTCAATTCCTCCTCTCATCTCCTTAAGTCTCATACCCGCAGTGACTGCGTCACACTTAATCTGAATGTCTATGGGTCGGACATCTAGAATAGTCTCCAGTGCCCTAGACACTGGAGAACATGTTGTCTTGCCCATGACAAGACAACATGTTCTCTGAACCTGTTGTATTATCCTAGCGCTGCACTTTTTCTCTATCGCAGTCCACCAAACTACTGAGGCGTAGCTAAGTATTGGCCTTATTACGTTCATGTAGAGCCAGTGGACTATCCTCGCATTCAGGTCCCATTTTGCCCAACATCTGCGAGTCTTCTCATCGTCCTTCACACATGCCCTACACATTCTATGACTTGCCGCTCTGATTTTGCATAAGTGAGCTCGTATTCCTATGTGTCCCGATATGAAAGCTGTGCTGAACTCCTTCTTCTTTCCTTTAAGTAATTGCCTCGTCTCCTCATGATTCGGATTTGCACCAATTTACAGACGGTTTCGCTGTTCCATACTAACCTCTATCTTACATTCTTTCAGTAATTGCATTGTCTTCTCATGATCGGGATATCCCCATAGGATTTTCGTCGTCCTACCGACCGTTTCGTGGTTAAATAACTCGGACTGGGTCGACCCGAAAGGCTTCGGGTTAACCAAGTTGATTGACGGCAGTCCCAGGGCCTTCACTGCCAAATAGCCTGTTCCTTCAATGCCAGAGGCCTTAGGTGTAGCATTAAATTTAGTTCATCTACCCCGCATGACACATGCTATCACTTGCCGCACTAGTTTTGCATAAGTGAGCTCGAGGTCCTATGTGTCCCATTATGATACCGAAAGCTATACTGACCTCCTTCTTACTTCCTTTCAGTAATAGCTTCGTCTTCACACCATCTAAATCTCCGCATAGGATTTTCGCCCTCCTACCGACCGTTTCGCTGTTCCGCAGGCGTTCATCGCCCATCCCCTTAACTCGGACTGCGTCGACCCGAAAGGTTTCGTTTTAACCAAGCTCATGGACAGCAGTTTTCTGGCCTTCACTGCCAAATCGTCTGCTTTCTCATTCCCCGTTACTCCGCAATGGCCCGCCACCCAAACGGTGCGGATCCTGACATCCGCAGAAAAGGCGTAAATCGCCTTCTTACATTCCAGGACTGTTCGTGATCTTCCATCCTGGTTGTTATTGTCCTTATGGCCTGTTTACTGGCCGCAAAGAAGTTTATACACGACGTCCTCGCATTAACACCGCACCACCTCACACATTCCGTGATTGCCCGGATCGCCGCCTGCAGGACCGTATTATGGTCAGGCAGTCTAAAACAGATCTCAGTTTCTGGGTTCTCAATGTAGACCCCCAGGTCCACTCTGTCCTCGAGCTTTCATCCATCCGTGTAACATGATCTTCCAGATGGCAACACTAGTGTTCCGTCAATCTAATACTATGTCGATGGCAGCAGTGCCTCGCATTCGACCTCAAGTGTCGTCTCGCTTTTCCAATCGGAAACCTCTTCCATTCCTTCCAGGTTTCCTATCCTCGCCTCGATTATACCGCGATGGTGTGAGCTGCTCCTTACCTCTATCCATTCTCCCATCGCCTTAAGTCACATAGCCGCAGTGGTTGCCTCACACTTAATCTGTATGTCTATGGGTCGGATATCTAGAATAGTTACCAGTGCCCTAGTGGGCGTGGCCCTTATCGCTTTGCCTATGCCAAGACAACAAATTCGCCCATCTACATAGTGCCCAACATAAGTCAGACTTCTCTATAAATGCAAATTTGCCCATGAACATTCCATTAAGAAAAAAGAGGCAAACTTCTTACATAGCAACATTCCGTTATGAAACTAGAGCACACTTCTCACATATCAATGATATCAATGAGTGCTGTCCAATTCAATTCTAAGCTCAATGATAAGGGACCTCCTTTTTATAGCCGAGTCCGAACGGCGTGCCGCAGAGCGACACCTCTCTGGGGAAAATGCCGCCACCATTAGAAGGCGATAACCACCGCTGAAAAATTTTGTGATGTTTCCGCCAGGTTTCGATTTCAGGCGTTCAGCATCATAGGCGGACGTGCTAACCTCTACGCTGCGGTGGCCTCCTCAGCCTTCTCTGTACGCTCCTGAATATGACACTTCCAGTTCAGTTTCCTATCCAAGATCACACCTAAGCTTTTGACCTTTTCAGATGTCGAAATCGTTCTATTGAGGAAACGTGATGCGTCGAATTGGCCCACCTTCGTCTTCCTTGTGAACAGGTAGATTTCAGTCTTCTCTGAGTTAACATTGAGACCCCTAGGTTTACCCCAGTAGTGTGACATCTGCAAGACCTTTTCGCCCCTTCTGCATAGCTGGTTAGGATCCTTACCCTTAGCAGTATGACAACAGCGTAGCAGACAAGTTTGAAACCCTCTTAGTCAGCCTTCGTAATAGGTCATTTATGATGGTCACCCAAAAGAGTGGCGATAAAATGCCCCACCAGAGGCCTTAGGCGTGGCATTAAATTTAATGCATCATATGGTGTCGCCATAAATCTCTTCTTTAGATACGGCTAAGTATTGAACAGTTGGCGGACTTTTGAAGTGCTGTCCACCAGACCACAATACCATATTGCATTATAAGTCGGACAAGAGAAGTATAAAATTGTATTTTGAGCTTTCATTAAATGGAGTATTCTCGCCTCCCAAGGAGGAAGATAACATCATGGATCACTTATATATCCTGCTGAAAAGAACAATTTTGAAATTACGCATAGACCATTTTTGTTATCCGACTTCGCCGTCGTACGAAATGCTTCCTGGAGTATGTCGATAAGAGTCAAGTTTTGAGCACACGCGACCAGTTTTATACTTTTTCGTTCCAGAGACAATAATACGAGAATAAACATTGCTAGTGGCTATTCTCCAAAGTATGGAAGACAGTTGGAGGCCACCGTAGTGTAGAGGTTAACATATCCGCTTATGACGCTAAACGCATGGCTTCGGAACCTGGCAAGAACTAGAATCTTGAATACCCTCCACAATGGATTGCATTTGAAGAGTTCTTTTCCCGGCATCTCTTCTTAGGCAAAAAAAGGAAAAAAGAAAAGATTTGATTCGGACCACAATTAAATTATATGTTGGCGACCTGTGTAAAATGTCACCCAATTCGAATAAGAATTGCGCCCTTTGGGGGCTCAAGAAGTAAAATAGAGATATCGATTTATATGGGAGCTGTATTAGGCAATAGACTGATTAAGACCATAATAAATACGTATGTTGATGGTCAAGAGAGGATCCGTCGTACAAAATTTCAGCCAAATCGTATAGGAATTGCGCCCTCTAGAAGCTCAAGAAGTCAAGTCTCCAGATCTGTTAGTCTCCAGATCTGTTTATATGACAGCTATATCAGGTTATGTACCGATTTGAACCATACTTGGCAAAGTTGTTGGATATCATAACAAAACGCGTCGTGCAAAATTTCATTCCATTCGGATAAGAATTGCGCCCTCTAGAGGCTTAAGAAGTCAAGACCCAAGATCGGTTTATATGACAGCTATATCAGGTCATGGACCAATTTAAACCATACTTGGCGCAGTTATTGAATATCATAACAAAACACGTCGTGCAAAATTTCATTCCATTCGGATAAGAATTGCGCCCTCTAGAGGCTAAAGAAATCAAGACCCAAGATCGGTTTATATGACAGCTATATCAGGTTATGAACTGACTCAGACCACAGTTGGATATCATAACAAAACACGTCGTGCAAAATTTCATTCCAATCGGATTAGAATTGCGCCCTCTATAGGCTCAAGAAGTCAAGACCCAAGACCGCTTTATATGACAGCTATATCAGGTCATGAACCGATTGAAACCATACTTGGCACAGTTGTTGGAAGTCATAGCAAAACAAGTCGTGCAAAATTTCATTCCAATCGGATAAGAATTGCGCCCTCTAGAAGCTCAAGAAATCAAGACCCAAGATCGTTTTAAATGACAGCTATATCAGGTCATGGACCAATTTAAACCATACTTGGCACAGTTATTGAATATCATAACAAAACACGTCGTGCAAAATTTCATTCCAATCGGATAAGAAGTGCGCCCTCTATAGGCTAAAGAAATCAAGACCCAAGATCGGTTTATATGGCAGCTATATCAGGTTATGGACCGATTTAAATCTTATTTAGCACAGTTGTTGGAAGTCATAGCAAAACAAGTCGTGCAAAATTTCATTCCAATCGGATAAGAATTGCGCCCTCTAGAAGCTCAAGAAATCAAAACCCCAGACCTGTTTATATGACAGCTATATCAGGTTATGAACTGACTCAGACCATACTTGGCACAGTTGGATATCATAACAAAACACGTCGTGCAAAATTTCATTCCAATCGGATAAGAATTGCGCCTTCTAGAGGCTAAAGAAATCGAGACCCAAGATCGGTTTATATGGCAGCTATATCAGGTTATGGACCGATTTAAATCTTATTTAGCATAGTTGTTGGAAGTGATAGCAAAACACGTCGTGCAAAATTTCATTCAAATCGGATAAGAATTGCGCCCTCTAGAGGCCAAAGAAATCAAGACCCAAGATCGGTTTATATGGCAGCTATATCAGGTTATGTACCGATTCGAACCATACTTGGCACACTTATTGGATATCATAGCAAAACACGTCGTGCAAAATTTCATTCTAATCGGATAAGAATTGCGCCCTCGAGAGGCTTAAGAAATCAAGACCCAAGATCGATTTATATGGCAGCAATATCAAAACATGGACCAATATGGCCCATTTACAATCCCAACCGATATACACTAATAAGAGGTATTTCTGCAAGCGGCTAGCTTTACTCGTTCAAAACTTAGAGTGCTTTCGACAGACAGACGGACGGACGGGCAGACGGTTGGACAGAACGGACAGGACGGACATGACGGACGGACAGGACGGACAGTACGGACGGACAGACGGACGGACAGACGGACGGACGAACAGACGGACGGACAGACGGACGAACAGACGGACGGACAGACGGACGGACAGACGGACGGACAGACGGAGGGACAGACGGATGGACAGACGGACGGACAGACAGGACGGACGAACAGGACGGACGGACAGAACGGACGGACGGAACGGACGGACGGACATGGCTGTATCGACATAAAATATACTTTATGGGGTCTCAGACGAATATTTCGAGTAGTTACAAACAGAATGACGAAATATGGTCGAGGGTATAAAAAAAGAATATTCAGCGGTGGTTTTTCCTTCCTGGCTACACTTGAGGGGTACTATGCTATGCACGGAAGCTATGTTAAAAGAAATGTCGTACTGTAGCACACCGGTCGTACACCTCTATAAAAGGAAGGACCTTTATCACTGAGCTTAAACTTGAATCGGATAGCATTCATTGATATGTGAGAATTTTGCCACCGTTCCTTAATGGCATTTTCATTGTCAAATTTGCATTTGCAAAGGAGGCCATGGAGACCCATCCCCTTTAACCATTTTAGTAAGTAGGTGGAGGCCACCGTAGCGTAGAGGTTAGCATGTCCGCCTATAACACTAATCGGCTGGGTTCACATCCTGGCTAGACCATCATAAAAAAAATTGTCCAGCGGTGCTTATCCCCTCCTAATGCTGGCGGCATTTGTGAGCTACTATGCCATGTAAAAACTTCTCCCCAAAGAGGTGTAGCACTGCAGCACACCGTTCAGACTCGGCTATAAAAAGGAGTTTCCTTTCATTAAGTTTAAAACTCGAATCGGACAGCACACATTGATATGTGTTGTATGTAAGGTTTTAAATAAATATTCTTACGGTACTATTGGGTTGCCCAAAAAGTAATTGCGGATATTTTAAAAGAAAGTAAATGCATTTTTAATAACACTTAGAATAATCTTTAATCAAATATACTTTTTTACACTTTTTTTCTAAAGCAAGCTAAAAGTAACAGCTGATAACTGACAGAAGAAAGAATGCAATTACAGAGTAACAAGCTGTGAAAAAATTTGGCAACGCCAACTATATGAAAAATCCGCAATTACTTTTTGGGCAACCCAATAGTAATGCCTAGATACTGCTCATGATAATCGTCGGCTTAAACTTATTGGAAAGGATCCTCAATGTCTATAAATGCATTGCGTATTCCTTGACAACGATAGTAATCGGCTTGGTCGTGAAGCGCTGTTTTAGTGGCCTTCTCCTTGCTATATGCATGCTGTTGCCTTGGTGTCGTATAATGGAACAGTTGAGAAAGCAGTGTGGTCTATTCCTTCTCAAAAGCTTCCCCAGCTTGTGCCACCAAAGTAGCTTTTAAATTCCCCTCTTTACCACTGGTGCACAACTTGATCCCACCATATGAACCATTCACGCAGGGGCTGTTGGGACCCTCTCCCTTTTGATCGAAGTGAGTGGATTACACGCATCCAGTAATCCGCTGGACTTAAGTGTTTCAAATTCCCTTCTTTACCGCCAGCGCACAACTTGATCCAACCAAGTGGACCATTCACGCAGGGAATGTCGGGACCCTCTCTCTTTAGATCGAGGTGGGTGGATTACACGCATCCAGTAATCCGCTGGACTTTAGCGCTATGGCTATTAGCTCCTCAGTCAAGTTGTAGTACAAAAGCATCCAACCCTTCTTCACTTTCATCATTCTATCACTCTTATTCGGGGACACCCTCTTGTCAATGTTACAATTTTAATGATGATATAGACTCTTATTTCAGCTTCAGTAACACCGGATAAAACCCTAAGCTTATTTCTTTACATACACACAGCGGCAGATGAGTCAAAAGCAAACACTGAAGGGGCAATAGCTTTAGCACAAATTTCCTCAAAAGCTTAAACAGAGATTACCAGGATGAAAATACACTCTTAGTCCGTAAAGGAAAGGTGTGGAGTAGAAGGAGGGAGCAAAATAAAATGGGAAATGGGAAAGACAATTCACTCGTATGCCT
Organism: Stomoxys calcitrans; assembly: GCF_963082655.1. Taxonomy (NCBI): domain Eukaryota; kingdom Metazoa; phylum Arthropoda; class Insecta; order Diptera; family Muscidae; genus Stomoxys; species Stomoxys calcitrans. The sequence continues at coordinate 99,687,411 of NC_081556.1, read as the reverse complement.
GGCGCTAATGTTTTATTTATGACCACAACCTGATGGAAAACTAAACAAATTACACGGGCAACACTACCTGGGCTTGGCTAGGAAGGCAAATTGAAAATGTTGTCGTATCTCAAAAGTTGGATGGAGGTAAATGATTTATGGCAAATTTTCAGTTGCCACACACCAAGTCAGCCAGACGGCTAAGCTTATGCGTTTTCTCATAGAGGTCTCATGAAGAAATGCGAAGAAATGCTTCAAATTGGTAGCATGAAAGTGAATTAATGTAGACATCTTAATTGGGGCACCGGAAATGGTGTTGTAAGGCCTAACGTAAATAATAATGTCAAAAGGGAAGTGTGGTAAAAGGGGGGAGATTTGGCTTACTTTTTGCAAAGGTATACTTCAAGCAAATTAACAGTAAATTAATAGGAGTCTCAAGCTAAGAAGACTTTGGCAAATTCACAAAGAGAACAAAGAAAAAAAAATCACAACAGCATATTAGCATATGGCATGGGAAATGTTAAACAAATTGTATTTGAATATTTTGTTGTACTGTTACCTGGCACGTGTCCTTTGGTCATCCTCCACCTCCGGCGTTGACAAAATATAAAACCAGATTCTGGCTGCTAGCTGTGGTCTATGCTGCTCCTGTGATTCACATGACCTCTTATCTTGTTTTGCACAATTATGTTCTGTCAGTCCGTATCAAAATTTATGCATGAACTATTTTTTGTTTTTTTTCAAGCACCATACAAAGGACACCAGATAATGGTCACTCATGACGACTACGACACCCTTTTAAAGCAAGTTGTCATATAAATTTGCACATGTCTTTTGGGTGTCTCCTGAGGTTTACAAAAAAAAAAAAAAACAGGGTAAACTGTAGAAACAAAGCAAACTGAAGCCACTGGAGCTTATTTCTAAATGCGTAAAAAGATAAGCCATCATTTAAAGTGAGGGATGAAATGGAAAGTTGTAGAATTTACAGCTACCAGAATAGGTAATAATGGCACTCAGACTTTGGAAAGCAAAAAATCATTGTGAAAGTAGAGAAGTTTAAAAGGAAAGAATGTTTTCTATTGGGTTGCCCAAAAAGTAATTGCGGATTTTTTAGAAGAAAGTAAATGCATTTTTAATAAAACTTAGAATGAACTTTAATCAAATATACTTTTTCTACACCACAGCAAGCTAAAAGTAACTGCTGATAACTGACAGAAGAAAGAATGCAATTACAGAGTCACAAGCTGTGAAAAAATTTGTCAACGCCGACTATATGAAAAATGCGCAATTACTTTTTGGGCAAATAGTTCCAAACATTGAAACTAATTTAAATATGACTTCAAGAAAATGACAAAATTAAGTTAAACTCCCATTTAGGTTAGGCTAGGTCGAAAAGAGGGTGCAGATATTAATCCGCCCCATGCCACTATGAACATACACCTAAGCCAGTAATCGGTTTGTTGTGCGCTCTAAAAACTAGAAAGTAAGCTCTAAAGAGAAAATTTTAAGTTAGGAATTCCGTGCTACTTACAAAATCCTTAATTTTTTCAATGCCACTCCCCTAAGCTGGTTCATGTCTGATATTGTGTCTCCACCTAAGTACCGGTATCTGATGGACGCGAAAGCCGGGCAATGACAAAGGAAATGCTTCAACGTCTTATCATCTTCCCCGCATGCCCTACTCATGCTATCACTTGCCGCACCGAATTTATAAAAGTGAGCTCGTAGTCCTATGTGTCCTGTTATGATACCAATAGCTAAACTGAGCTCCTTCTTGCTATCTTTCAGTAATAGCCTCGTCTTTTCACGATCTGGATCCCCCCATAGGATTTTCGCCTTCCTACCGACCGTTTCGCTGTTCCACAATGTTGCATGCGCATTCGTCGCCCACTCCCTTAACTCGAAAGGCTTCGGGTTAACCAAGTTTATTGACGGCAGTCCTCTGGCCTTCAACGCCAAAACCCTCCGCCCTTTCATTTCCCTATGCTCAGTTATGGCCCAGCACCCAAACGATGCGGATTTGGCCATCCTCAAAAAAAGGGGTTAATCTCCTACTTACACTGCAAGACTATTCGTGACCTTACCGTCCTGGTTGTCATTGCCCTTATGGCAATTTTACTGTCGGTACAGATGTTCACACTCGGGGTCCTCACGTTAGCACTACACCACTTCACGCATTCCGTAAGCGCCCGGATCTCCGCCTGCAGGACCGTATTATGGCCAGGCAGTCTAAAACAGATCTCAGTCCCTGGGTTCGCAATGTAAACCCCCCAGGCCCACTCTGTCCTCTAGCTTTGATCCATCCGTGTAAGATGATCTTCCACTTCACGCATTCCATGATCCCCCGGATCTCCGACTGCAGGATGGTTTTATGTTCAGGCAGTCTAAAACAGATCTCAGTCCTCAATGTAAACCCCCCAAGCCTACTCTGTCCTCTAGCTTTGATCCATCCGTGTAATATGATCTTCCAGATGGCAATGCTCTAGAGTTTCGTCAATCCAAGAATGTGCCGATGGTAGCAGTGCCTCGCACTCGACTTCAAGTTTCATCTCAGGTATCCGATCGGAAACCTCTTCCCTTCCTTCCAGGTTTTCTATCGTTGCCTCGATTATACCGCGATGGTGTGAGCTGCTCCCATCCTCAATCCATTCTCCCATTGCCTTAAGTCTCATAGCCGCAGTGGCTGCCTCACACTTGATCTGTATGTCAAAGAGTCGGATATCTAGAAAAGTCTGCGGTGACCTAGTGGGCGTGATCTTCATCGCTCCGCCTATGCCAAGACAACATGTTCTATGAATCTGTTGTATGGTCCTTATGTTGCACTTTTTCTCCATAGCAGTCCACCGTAGCGAAGAGGTTAGCATGTTCGCCTATGACGTTGAACGCTTGGGTTCGAATCCTGGCGAGACCATTAGAAACCATCGGCTGTGGTTTCCCCTCCTAGTGTTGGCAACATTTGTGAGGTACTATGCCATGTAAACCTTCACTCCAAAGAAGTGTCGCACTGCGGCACGCCGTTCGCATTTGCAAACCACCAATCTACTGAAGCGTAAGTAAGTATTGGTCTAATCATGCTCTTGTAGAGCCAGTGGACTATCCTCGGATTCAATATTCGAGCCTATGGCCCGTCTACATAGTGCCTAACATCTGTGAGCCTTCTCAGTACGCTCCTGAATGGTGCACTTCCAATTCAGTTTCCTGTCCAAGATCACACCTAAGTATTTGAACTTGCCAGATATCGGAATCGTCTCATTGAGGAAACGTGGTGCGTTAAATGGGCCCACCTTCGCCTTCCTTGTGAACAGGCATATTTCAGTCTTCTCTGGGTGAACATTGAGACCTCTTCGTCTAGCCCAGTCATATGCCATATGCAAGACCCTTACGGCCCTTCTGCACAGTTCGTTCGGATTCTTAACCCTTAGAAGTATAATAAAATCGTCTCGTTCAAATCCCTCCTCAGTCAGCATCCGTAATAGGTCATTTATGGTGGTCACCCATAGGAGTGGCAATAAAATGCCCCCCTGTGGCGTGCCCTGTGCCACTTTCTCCCTTATATTTATGCCATGGGACACACAATTTATCCACCTGTTCCTTAGCATATGGTTTATCTAGTCTCTAAGGACCGCGTCCACCCGGTACTGGTCTAAGGATTGGATCAGGGTGTCACTCCGCACATTGTTAAAAGCCCCCTTTGATGTCAATGCATACCGCCAGTGTAGACGTTTTGGCATCGAAGGATTCTTCTATTATATGCACAACCTCGTGCATGGCAGTCTCCACCGACCTTCCCTTGACATTGGCATCCTGTTTGTATTAGAGCAGTTCGCTGTAGGTCCTACTCTTTATCATGGTGTCCACAATACGTTCCATGGCTTTGAGTAGAAAGGATGTAAGGCTTATGGATCTGTAGGACTTTGGTGTCGCATAACTTGCCTTGCCGGGCTTGGATATAAACACCACCCTTGCCTTCTTACAGGCTTTCGGAGTATATGCAAGTCTTAGGCACGCTGTGAAAATTTTGGCCAGATGTGGCGCCATATAGTCCGCCTCTTTCTGTAGTAACGCCAGAAATATTCCATCAGGTGGGGTTGGCTTAAATGGTTTGAAGCTCCTCAAGGTTTACTTCACCATAAATTCCGTTATTATAAACCTTCGATCAACGTCATTATTCCAAGATTCCGGTGTCTCCGTGAGTCCTTTCGTATCCTTTGGAATATCGGCTGTCATCAAAAGCCTCAACCTATTCTCTGTTGTCTCTGCTCTCACTCCCATATCGCCTACTAAAGTTTCAATTTGGACTTGGGTTTTTGAGAGAAACTTTTTTATCTTTCCGGCGTCATTAACGCTATCGATCTGTTCGCAGAAAAGCTACCAGGAGGCACGTTTTGCCGCTCTGGTAATCTTATTGTATTCCTTGAGCCATGTGTAATACACATATCAATAAACTTCAACTTTTTTACGACGTGCTCTGTTAAAAAGCCTGCTGACCTCTTTCCCAATATTGCGAATCTCCCCGGTCATCCAGGGTTTTTCTTGGGCTGATTTCCTTTCCCGAAGAGGACAACTGTCTTCGAAGGATCCCACCAGTGCAGTCGTAATCCTGTTGACATTTTCGTCAATCTCTTCTATGCTTGGACACGCTAAATTATCTTGCCCAAGTCTGTTTCTGAGTAGCCTTCCGAATTTTGTCCAGTTGGTTTTCAACTTATTTCAACTAGCCTTAACCTAATGTAGCGATGGTCAGAGAAAGAGTGTTCCATGGAGACCCTCCAATTCTGAAACTCACCGATCAGATTTTACGAACATATCGTCACATCTAATATCTCCTCCCTAATCCTATTAATAAAGGTAGCGGTGTTGCCAATATTAAGTGTCATTAGGTCGTTAGTATTCAAGAACTCTGCCAGGGCTTGGCCCCGCTTATTAGTGTTGGTGCTACCCCACGAAATGTGGTGAGTTCGCATGGCACCCTATTAGCACCTCGTTTCCTGTCTGTTTCGCTTTCTTCATCAGCCGTTGCAGCTCCGACGTGGGTGGCGGTGTCGGAGAGTCGAAAGGCAGATGCCAGGTATGCTCCACCGTCTCCCTGTCTCACCACTGTTGCATCCGACGTTGCCAACTCTGGGGAAAATATGTAATTCAAATTTTTATGACAAATAACGCAGGTCCTCGGCCCAGTACCAGTGTTAGCATAGAATAATTGGTAGTCGATATGGTTTAGTCCAGAAACTTTGTTCCGGGTTGTCCATGGCTCCTGAATTAAGGCAGTATGGGTATTGCCTTGCTGATTTTCTCCATCAGAGCGTTTGTAGCAGTCTCGCTCCGGTGGAGGTTTATCTGGATTACCTCAATCATTGGTCCTCCAGTAAATGGGCATCTTGGGAGTAGGTGATGATCTCATCGTCCGCTCCCTGTGCTTTAGACTGCATTGACTTTCCTGTCACTGCACTTCCTGATGTCCTCGTTTTAGGTTCTTTGCCTAGTCTAGTCTTCCGACGTTTTATAAAGTCGGTAATGGTTCCATCGTCGGGTCCTGTTCGTTAAGCTTTGTTGGGTTTCCATTCCCTGTACTGCCTGATGTTTCAATACTAGGATCGTTGCCTATCTTAGCCTTCCAAATCTTAAGTAAATGGGCTTCTTGGGAGTAGGTGATGGTAGATGTTAGGCTGTGTTGGGTCTGTCGCCACTGCACTGCCTGATATTTTAGTATTAGGATCATTGCTTCTCCTAGTCTTTCCAATACTGAGAGATGCCGTGATTATACTTCTGTTTGTGTAGGTCGGTTGGGATTGTAAATGGGCTATATCGGTCCGTGTTTTGGTATAGCTGTCATATAAACCGATCTCGGGTGTTGACTTCTTGAGCCACTAGAGGGCACAGTTCTTATCCGATTTCGCTGAAATTTGGCATGAGGTGTTTTACTATGACTTCCAACAACTGTGCTGAGTATGGTTGAGATCGGTCCATTACCTGATATAGCTGCCATATAAACCGAACTCGGGTCTTGACTTCTTGAGCCACTAGAGGGCGCTGTTCTTATCCGATTTGGCTGAAATTTTGCATGAGGTGTTTTATTATGACTTCCATCAACTGTGCGGAGTATGGTTGAGATCGGTTCATAACCTAATATAGCTGCCATATAAACCGATCTCGTGTCTTGATTTTTGAGCCACTAGAGGTCGCAGTTCTTATCCGATTTGGCTGAAATTTTGCATAGGTGTTTTATTATGACTTCCAACAACTGCGTTGAGTATGGTTGAAATTGGTCCATTACCTGATATAGCTGCCATTTAAATCGATCTGGGATCTTGACTTCTTGAGCCTCCAGAGGGCGTAATTATTATCCAATTGGGCCGAAATTTGGTACAACGGCTTCTCCCATGACCTTCAACATACGTGTCAAATATGGTGCGAATCGGTCTATAGCCTGATATAGCTCCCATATAAACCGATCTCTCTATATTACTTCATGAGACCCTAAAGGGCACAATTCTTACTCGAATTGGATGAAATTTTACACAATGACTTTTACAATGGCCTCCAACATCCAGTTTGGACGGGATCTTAACTTGACATAGCTCCAATTTTATAGCAATTCTTTTCTTTTATTCTTTGTTTTCCTAAAAAGAGATATCGGGAAAAGAGCTCGACAAATGCGATCTATGGTGGACGGTATATAAGATTCGGCCCGGCCGAACTTAGCACGCTTTTACCTGTTCTCGTTAAGAACTCAACACGCGTAAAGAAAAAACAAGGGTCTATGTCAAATGTCATCTCAAGCTGTATCATGATTACCACAGACGGAAGTTTAGACGGAAAGATGGTTGGACTGAGAGAAGGACAGACACATGGACATCATTAAATCGTCTTCGAATTTATGAAAATCAACGATATATAGCTTTGTAGGTTCGGACCCCCTATGCAAAATGCAAATTTTGTCCATGAACATTCCACTAAGGAACAGGGGCAAACTTCTCACATATCAATGAGTGCAGTCCGATTCAAGTTTAAGCTCAATAATAAGGGGCCTCCTTTTTATAACCGAGTCCGAACGGAGTGCCGCAGTGCGACACCTCTTTGGAGAGAAATTTACATGCCATGTTGCCAGCATTAGGAGGGGAAAAACACCGCTGAAAATTTTTTCTGATGGTCTGGCCAGGATTCGCACCCAGGCGTTCAGCGTCCTAGGCGGACATGCGAACCTCTGCGCTACGGTGGCCTCCACTATACCCCCATGGTTTGGAGTTGTTACTGAAAAAACAAAGCAAAAATTATTATCAAATGACTTGTATAAAATTGTTTCAATTTTTCATATGCTGAGTTCCTTGAGGTCATTCTTTCAAAAATGCTTTCAACAAGAATGAAATCTAATGAAGTTAGGCTAACCAGATGTATGAAACTCATATGGATTATTTATTACAGGCCATTTGCCTCACCTACGCATGAACCCCTGAACCATATCTGCCTTGGCAAATGTATACAAAAGAATGTGGCTGTTAACATGTGCAACATTTTAATATTTTTTATGAATGTATGCCTCACCTTTTGGTACCCAAAACCACTCAAAAGGGGTTCTTCCTTTCCACATTTTTATTGTAATATATTTAATATGTGAATTTCATGTACGTTGGGTATTTGCTTTTTATTTTATCATTTTCAATATTTTCTCCAAGTTTTTATTGAGTTGCCCGCCACATGTGTCCCTGGAATAACGACTCTCAGCAAAGGCTCAAAACAGAAGGGTATAGTGGAGTTCAAAATTGTCATTTTCATAGTTATTGGGCAATTTTGGGCATTTCAGTCGTTTTCCAAAGACATATTCTGGGTATAGTTGAATTTTTTGTTTTCACATATCACCCTTGTGTACTTATTATTGCTTATAAATATTTGAAAAAAAAAAGTTGGTTAACAAATTCAATAGATCCTTACTGTTTTGCCTGCTGGGGGTGGCATTATGAGGAAGGTATAGAATTTTGCCAATGACCAAATTGGTTTTACATGGTACATACACGCTTACGAGGTTGTCATTGTTATTGGTCTAACTGTCATTTGTAGCAACCAAAATGACTAGGGCAATAAAAAACAAGTAAAAGCGTGCTACGTTCGGCAGGGCCGAATCTTATATACCCTCCAAATTTTAAGCGGCTAGCTTTACTCCTTCGGAAGTTAGCGTGCTTTCGATAGACAGACGGACGGACGGACATGGCTAGACCGACATAAAATGTCGCGACGATCAAGAATATATATACTTTATCGGGTCTCAGACAAATATTTCGAGTAATTACAAACAGAATGACGAAATTAGTATACCTCCATCCTATGGTGGAGGGTATAAAAATGAAAATTGGGAAAAAGCGCCGTGATCTACTCCTTATTTTTTTTTTTTTTTTTCATTTGGTAGCTATATTGCCTAGGATTGAAGGGGGTCTCAAATTCTCAAGATCCCGTGGTCCTTCCCAGGTCCAATTTTTTAGTTTTTGTTTTACCTATTCGTAATCTACTCGCCAATATCTTTTATTTGATACCCATAGTGCCTAGGTTGGGTATCATTCCCAATCTTTAGTGCTGGGTATAAAATACAGCATTTTTAAGTACTTGGAGTCGACTATGGAGTCTGAGTCGGAGTCGTGTCAAAATTGCTCGACTCTGCAGCCCTGGTTTTGCCTGAATTGTTTGAAAATTGAAATTATGTGCCCTTGGAATCTTCGGAGAGGCATTTTGTGATTACACTCTTATGAATCCAAATTGATAAGTGTCTCTCTAAAGAAATTTCCCTATTTCAACTTTTTTAATAAATTTTTTATATTTCCCATAAATATTTCATTATTTTTATAATAAAGTTGTATAAAAAAAAAATTTTAATTATATATGTTAATTGTTTTTAATATAAAATATGTTATTCTTTAAGTATATATTGCATGTATGTATTAAAACAAAACACAAAAACGAAAAACAAAATAATAAAAATATAATTTACCATTTTGTGGAATACCAATGACAATAGAACCTCGGCTACATTGAATAATTTTTTATGCTCACCCAACCAACACCAACTCCAGCACCAAGTCCAACTCTATCACCTTCACCATCACTTTCCCACCAACTATCTAACCTGTAGAGCAAGCCAAACCACGACAACAATGGCAACATCACAACAGTGCAAACCACGCAAATAAAAAGTTGAAGTTCAAAAAAAAAAAAAAAAAAAAAATATTGAAAAAACAATTGCAACAAATACAATGTAACAATTTTTGTTAAATCCCTCTCTATATGCAAGTAGAATGGAAACCAAAAAAAAAAAAAATAAATAATCCACCACCTAACTGCCATCTATATATCCACCTGCTATGGTCAATTTGTATATCGTCTACTCTTGCTTGACTGCGAGCAGCTTTTTGTAGATGCTGCCCGCTCTAACGTTCAGTGTTCGTGTGTGTGTGTGTGTGTGATTTGTAAGCAACTCTGAAAGCAATTAAAAATAGTAAAACGTGTATATTTTGTAAAAAAAACAAAAGAAAACAAGAATATTTTTTTTGAATATATAAAAACAAACACTATAACACATACACACCTCCATCCTTTTGCCAACCCTTTGTTGCTTTTTAGTGTCGAATATTGTTGTCGGCCACAAGTAGAAAACCACCCATGCCGCACATAAAACACGGTTATTTTTTTTGGGGGGAAGGAACCCCAAAATAAAGCACCTTTTAAAATTATCTAATTTCACAAGTCGCACATAGCTAGGTAAGTTTAATATAACAAAAAAAAAATCCTATGAACAAGATATCCAAATAATTTATGTAAATGAAAATAGGGCCACAATTTGTAAAGGCTCCATAATAGTTTCTATCGCACTGCACTTAGACCCTCCATTATAAGATAAGGAGAAATACTCTCATATCAATTCAGTAATACCTTGCCTTCAAATATCAGCTAACGTTTTAGGTAGGTTAGCTTAGGTTAGGTTGAAAAGAGGATGCAGATATTAATCTGCCCCATAACACTATGGACATACACGTGAGCCAGTAAAAACCCTAAAGTAACCTCTAAAAAGAAATTTTTAAGATAGGAATTCCGTGCTACTTACAAAATCCTTAATTGTTTTCCATGCCACTCCCCTAAGTTGGTTCATGTCTGATATTGTGTCTCCACTTAAGTGCCGGTTCAACTGTTCAACGCGAAAGCCGGGCAATGTCAGAGGAAATGCTCCAACTTCTCATCATTTTCCCCGCATGCCCTACACATGCTATCACTTGCCGCACCGATTTTACATAAGTGAGTTGGTAGTCCTATGTGTCCCGTTTTGATACCAATAGCTCTGCTGACCTCCTTCTTTCTTCCTTTCAGTCATACCCTCATCTTCTCACGATCTGGATACCCCCATACGATTTTCGCCGTCCTACCGACCGTTTCGCTGTTCCACAATGTTGCATGCGCATTCGTCGCCCACTAACTCGGACGGCGTCGACCCGAAAGGCTTCGGGTTAACCAAGTTTATTGACGGCAGTCCTATGACCTTCACCGCCAAATCGTCTGCCGTTTCATTTCCCCTTACTCCGTTATGGCCCGGCTCCCAAACGATGCGGATTTTGCCATACTTAGAGAAGGCGTTAATCTCCTTCTTACGCTGCAAGACTGTTCGTGTCCCCACCGTTCTGGTTTTTATTGCCCTGATGGCCATGCCCGTTAACCGACGTCCTCGCGTTAGCCCCACACCACCTCACGCATTCAGTGATCGCCCAGATCTCCACCTGCAGGACCGTATTATGGTCAGGCAGTCTAAAACAGATCTCAGTGCCTGGGTTCTTCATGTAGACACCCAAGCCCACTCTGCCCTCTAGCTTTGTAACATGATCTTCCAGATGGCAAAACTAGATTTCCGTCAATCCAAGACTGTGCCGATGGCAGCAGTGCCTCGCACTTCAAGGTTCATCTAAGGTATCCGAACGTAAACCTCTTCCCTTCCTTCCAGGTTTCCTATCGTCGCCTCGTTTATACCGCGATGGTATGAGCTGCTCCCATCCTCAATCCATTCTCCCATCGCCCTAAGTCTCATAGCCGTAGTGGCTGCCTCACACTTAATCTGTATGTCAATGGGTCGAATATCTAGAATAGTCTTCAGTGCCCTTGCGGGCGGGGTCCTCATCGCTGCGTCTATGCCAAGACAACATGTCCTTTGAACGTTACACTTTTTCCCCATTGCAGTCCACCAAACTACTGCGGCGTATGTATGTATTGGCCGACCCCAAATGTCGTCTCAGGAATCCGACGGGAAAACCCTTTCAATCCTACCAGGTTCCTATCGTCGCCTCGATTATACCGCGATGGTATGAGTTGCTCCCATCCTCAATTCATTCTCCCATCGCCTTACGTCTCATAGCCGCAGTGCCTGTCTCACACTTAATCTGTATGTCAATGGGTCGGATATCTAGAATAGTCTTCAGTGCCCTTGTGGGCGCGGTCCTCATCGCTGCGTCTATGCAAAGACAACATGTTCTCTGAACCTGTTGTATGGTCCTTATGTTGCACCTTTTTCCCATAGCAGTCCACCAAACTAATGAGGTGTAAGTAAGTATTGGTCTAATCACGCTCCTGTAGAGCCAGTGGACTATCCTCGGATTCAGGCCCCATTTCGAGCCTACGGCCCATCTACATAGTGCCCAACATCAGTGAGCCTTCTCAATACGCTCCTGAATGTGACATTTCCAAGTTAGTTTCCTGTCCAAGAACACACCTTGTCAGATAACAAAATCGTCTTATGGAGGAACCGTGGTGCGTTAAATTGGCCCACCTTCGTCTTCCTCGTGAACAGGCATATTTCAGTCTTCTCTGGGTTAACATTGAGACCTCTGGGTCTAGCCCAGCCATATGCCATATGCAAGACCCTTTCGGCCCGTCTGCATAGCTAGTTCGGATCCTTAATCCTTAGAAGTATTAAACATCGTCTGCGTATCGGACGGGCTCAAATCGCTCCTCAGTCAGTATCCGTAATAGGATATTTATGGTGGTCATCCATATTAGAGGCGATAAAAACTAATTCGAAAAGACTGTGTCAGTGGCACAGTCTTGGATTGACGGAACTCTGGTATTGTCATCTGGAAGATCATGCTACACCGATGGATCAAAGCTAGAGGACAGAGTGGGCCTGGAGATCTACATTGAGAAGCCAGGTGCTGGGATGTGTCTTAGACTACCTGACTATAATACGATCCTGCGGGACTTATAATCTGGTACAGCTGTCTTATAAACCGATCTTGGGTCTTGACTTTTTGAGCCTATAGAGGGTGCAATTGTCGTCCGATTTGACTGAAATTTTGCACGTGATGTTTTGGTATCACTTTCAACAACTGTGCTAAGTATGATTGAAATCGGTTTATTATCTGGTACAGCTGTCTTATAAACCGATCTTGGGTCTTGACTTTTTTAACCCATAGAGGGCGCAATTCGCGTCCGATTTGACTGAAATTTTGCACATGGTATTTCAGTATCACTTTCAACAACTGTGCTAAGTATGGTTCAAATCGGTTCATAATCTGGTATAGCTGTCATATAAACCGATCTTGGATCTTGACTTCTTTAGCTAATAGAGGGTGCAATTCTCGTCCGATTTGGCTAAAATTTTGCACGTGGTGTTTTGGTATCACTTCCAACAACTGCATTAAGTATGGTTGAGATCGGTTCATGTTTTCATATAGCTGCCATATAAACCGACCTTGAGTCTTGACTTTTTGAGCCTATAGAGTGCGCAATTGTCGTGCGATTTGACTGAAATTTTGCACGCGGTGTTTTGATATCACTTTCAACAACTTCGCTAAGTATGGTACAAATCGGTCCATGTTTTGATATAGCTGTCATATAAACCGAACTGGGATCTTGACTTCTTGAGCCTCTAGAGGGCGCAGTTCTAATTCGATTTGACTGAAATTTTGCACGTGGTGTTTTGGTATCACTTTCAACAACTGTGCTAAGTATGGTTCAAATCGATTCATGTTTTGATATAGCTGCCATATAAATCGGTCTTGGGTCTTGACTTCTTGAGCCTCTAGAGGGCGCAATTCCCATCCGATTTGACTGAAATTTTGCACGTGGTGTTTTGGTGTCACTTCCAATAACTGTGTTAAGTATGACGCAAATCGGTTTATAATCTGGTATAGCTGTCTTATAAACCGATCTTGGGTATTGACTTCTTGAACTTCTGGAGGGCGCAATTCCCGTCCGATTTGACATAAATTTTGCACGTGGTGTTTTGGTATAACTTTCAACAACTGCACAGTATGGTTCATGTCGGTCCATGTTTTGATATAGATGCCATATAAACTGATCTTGGGTCTTGATTTTTTGAGCCTATATAACTCCTCAATATATACATTATCACACCCTTTTGTGGCTTTTGTAGCCATTTTCGATCTTTTAAAGATGTTGCAGGGATATTTAGTAAAGAACTACAATCGTTATGCACCTTTGGATCTGTTTTAACACTTTTTTTTTTAATCAAAAGCGAAGTGTATTTATGTAAGTGGGGGGCAAACTAACACACATTTGCACATTTCCCAAGCACATGGGATTGTGATTCGTGCACAATAATGTGCAATAGTGAGGATGTGTGTTTGCCCACCGCTGATTTAAGTGTACCTTAGTATGTAGAAGTAATAATATCTTCGGCTCCACCCCACATTTGCTTCCCTAGCCTTTTTTTTGATATTTGGATGTTTTGTGTGATTTTGGTAGAAACTTCCATAATATAATAAAGCCTTAACTCAATCTTCGCATCCTTTAGTGCAGTTCCTTCCCTGACCTGTCCTATAGATATCTTTGTAGTAGACAAGTAAATTGCAAACGCTTTATTTATGTTATAAAAACAGTGAAACAAAAAACAGCTATGACAAAGACAAACACATTCACATTCACCTTATAGCATTTTTTCCAAAAAAAAATATATTTAAAAAAAAAAATGTATAGTTATCTGCACACAATCATATCAACAACAAACAACGAATTCCGATTTCATTTCATAGAATCAACGGAAACGAGAGGAATTTGAGATGGCCACACACAATGAATAAAACTGAGCAGAGGTAGCGAAAACATCAACAGCAGTATCAATAGCTTCGGTGGTAAAAGAAAAGAAAAAAAAAAAACAGGTTATAATAGCACCCTATAAAAGGCCACAAACGCGATTTCGCCATTGCAGCAAAGCGAAACAGCAACAACAAAAAACCAGGATCACCACAACACTTGAGCCATATTGCCACAACATGAACAGCAATTGCTGCAACAATAGTGGCGGCAAGAAAAGCAATATTGCCCAACCGAACAACAGCAGCAAAAGCAAAATTATAGCTACACAGCTACAACTTCAGCATGAGTAGCAATAATCAGAAAATTTCGCAAATATTTTCAAGCCACAGCAGCAGCAACGGCTACAGCAACTCATTAAGAGTACCCTCATCATCAGCAACAGCAGCAACCGCAAGACTACAGCATCAGCATCAGACTCAGACTCATTCAACATACCTCCAAAAACCACGTGCCAGTTATCCGGAAATTATGAATCCTCGCCTATCCTTGAATGGTACTTTGCGCCATTTGGTGCCATCGCCAGGACCTTTGTATCGAGAGCATAGTTCACGTTCCATTCAACCGCTCACAGCCAATGAGCAACAAATGGCCGAACTTGATGGCAGTCTCTATGGGGGCAGTGGCAGTGGCAGTGTATCACGTAGCGGCTACTTAACAACCTCAACCTCTACTACACCCGGAGTCGTTGGCATTGCAACATTAGGAACAACACCCTGTGCTGGTGTGGTTGGTGGTGATTCCAATGCACCGACAACGACTATGTCATCCAGTCATGTTAGTTTTTTGGCCAGAGATAATAGCAACAGCATCAGTGGTATTGGTGTTGGTGGCGGTGGAGGAGGCTTTGGTCATGGTGGTGGTGGTGTCAACTTTCATACCACTGAGCTTTCTATCACACCCACGATGACTGGCGATGAGCAGTGCATTGATTTGGGTAGCCTGCGAAGATTTTCCATAGATCGCCATAGTTTCTTGGGTAAGAGATTTTCAAGTTTTTGCCATTGACATTTCAGATGAGTGCATCTAAACAAACATTACAAACAAAGGTAGGCAGGGCTAAGATCAGAATTAAAAGCTCATCTGACTAGAGTTCTGAGTTCAAATGTTGTCGAACAACTACTTTTGGTCAAATTTTTATAAATATTTTTATATTCATTTCAAAAACTTCTATAGGGATTATTTATAAATTTAGATAAAGTTAGGTTTGAAAACAAAGTGTGGATATTAATGCGCCCTATGCCACTATGGGCATTAGGGTGATAACTTTTTTACAACCTCCTATCCCGGTATAATATTTGGATGAGTTTTTATTTAAGCTTAGATAAAATCTTACATATAAAGTTATTCGTAAATTGGGAAAAGAAACCTCGCGCACAAAATGATTTAAAAATGTTCACAAAATTATATTTCAAAGTGTTCCCTTCTTAACATGTTGAATGCAGTAAGTGTTTTTTTTTTAGTGTTTAATAGACAAGCAATCATTCATTCGTGCAACAGAAAATAACTTTTAAGTTTAGATAAAAACCGCTAAGTAATCACCCTAATGCAAAGGGTGAAGTTTTAATATTGTCTTCCAATGTGTCAATTGAAGCGAGCTTGTCTGTATAGATAAGACAAAAACATCACAAACAAGTAAAAGCGTGCTAAGTTCGGCCGGGCCGATTCTTATATACCCTCCACCATGGATCACATTTGTCGAGTTCTTTTCCCAGCATCTCTTTTTGGGCCAACATATGATGAAATAAAAGAATTGTTAAATATCAGCCAATTCGAATAAAAATTGCGTCCTTAAGGGGCCCAAGAAGTAAAATAGGGAGATCGGTTTATATGGGAGCTATATAAGGCTATAGTATGCTCAAGGTCACAAGCGAAGTCGTTGTACAAAATTTCAGGCAAATCGTATAAGAATTGCGCCCTCTAGAGGCACAAGAAATCAATATCCCAGATACGTTTATATGACAGCTATATCAGGTTATGCACCGAGTTTCACCATACTGAGCACAGTTGTTGCAAGTGATACCAAAACACTGCGTGCAAAATTTCACTTAAATCTGACGAGAATTGCGCCCTCTAGAGCCTCAAGTAGTCAAGACCCAAGATCGGTTTATATGGCAGCATTATCAAAATATGGACCGATCACAGTTGTTGCAAGTGATACCAAAACACTGCGTGCAAAATTTCAGTCAAATCGGACGAGAATTGCGCCCTCTAGATGCCCAAGAAGTCAAGACCCAAGATCGGTTTATATGGCAGATATATCAGGTTATGGACCGATATGATAGCAAAACACATAATGCAAAATTTCTTTCCAATCGGATAAGAATTGTGCCCACTAGAGGGTCAAGAAGTCAAGACCCAAGATCGGTTTATATGGCAGCTATATCAAAACATGGACCGATATGGCCCATTTACAATCCCAACCGACCTACACTAATAAGAAGTAATTGTGCAAAATTTCAAGCGGCTAGCTTTACTCCTTAGAAAGTTAGCGTGCTTTCGACAGACAGACGGACGGGCGGACATGGCTAGATCGACATAAAATGTCACGACGATCAAGAATATATATACTTTATGGGGTCACAGATGAATATTTCGAGTAGTTATAAATGGAATGACGAAATTAGTATACCCCCATCCTATGGTGGAGGATATACAAATAGTATAAAAGCATACCGAACATGAGCTAAAATATTCACCGAAATCGACTCTCAATAAGTCCATTATGTGGTAAATGGCACCGCCTTCTTAAATCCACATGTCATGAAAGTCAAGCTCTTGCATTTTGGAAAAAAAAGGTTGAAAATCATCTCACGGTAGCGCACACCATTCACAGTTATGTTACGATTCGCATCATCTTTGAAGAAGTACGGTCCAATGATGCCACCAGCCCATAAACCGCACCAAACTGTGACTTTTTCTGGATGCATTGAGAGCTCTTGCAATGCTTCTGGCTGATCTTCACTCCAAAATCTACAATTCTGCTTATTTACGTACCCATCGAATGAAAAGTGAGCTTTGTCGCTGAAGAATAAGAAGCGCGCGATGTACTTTCTTAACAGAGCACGAATTGTGATAATAAAATTCAATAATTTGCAAGCGTTGTTCGTTTTTAAGACATTTGTAGACCAAACTGAAGATGTTTGACAGTGAAACAAAACACGAAACGTGCATGAGCTGTTTAAACCCAAATACATGGTCCCAGCTTTGAATATCAGATTCGTATTCTACTCTCAAGTACCTTTTGTTGAGCCCCATATTGCGATGGTCAGTAAATAATTGCTGTTTCTGGGTTGTTTTGGCGAAGGGGTAGACCCTCCGAAAATTGGTCCCGAAAGTGAGTGTCAAATACGTGCTCTACTCCCAAATACCTTTCATTTGTGCTCCGTATTGTAAAGGTCGGCAAATAGGTGTGTGCGATTTAGGGATGTTTTGGGTGGTGGGGTGTTCCCCCAAGCACTTAGCGCTGTAAACCTCAAATAATTGGTCCCATTTATGAATATCAGATTTGTATTCTGCTCCCAAATATCATTTATTTAGTCCCGGATATCAATTTCGTTCTCTACCCCCCAATACATTTCATTGCCATGGTCGGTAAATATGTCCATATTGGCATGGTCGGTAAAAATGCCCGATTTAGGGGTGTTTTGAAGAGTGTGGTGGTCTCCCAAACACTTAGCTCCGACAAAATATCGGCATCGTGATCCTTTCGGATATCATTTACTTGAACCCCATAAAGGCATTAGTTTAAGTGGGTTCAACACTTTGCCCAAAAATGGATACCAAATTCGTTTTCTAATCAAAAATAACTTCCAATTGAACCCCTTATTGCAAAAGTCAGCCAATATGTCCGGTTTGGGGGGTGGGTCCTTAAAAATATCAACATCGTGCTTCACTCTCTTTGAGCCCGAAATTATAATGAGGCCCTATAGACACTTTCTCGAATGTTGATATCAAATTCGAGCTCTACTCCCAAACATATTCCACTTGAGCCCCATATTGATATTGTCGGTAAATATGTCTTTGGGGGGTGTTTTTCGGTGGAGGGTCGTCTCCCCAAACACTGTGTCACATATTTTCATATTAGATTCGTACTCTACTCTCAAGTGCCTCTCAATTGAGGCCCATATTGCCATGGTCGATTAATAGGGGTGTTTTGAGGAATGGGGTAGTCCCTGAACTGGGCTTGGAATACGTTTTATGCTCTTAAATATCTTTCATTTGAGTCCCATGATGTCGTGATTGGTACATATGTGTATACATATTTGGTGGGTTTAGGGGTGGGGCGGCCCGCTAGGCACCTCACCAATAATTTGAATATGAAATTTTTGTTTTTAAGTTAGCTTAAGAGAGCACATAAAAATTCCGCTTAAATCGCCGCACCCATTTTCTGATCTGGCGTTGTTGAAAATTACCGCGTTTCGTTTTTGGATAGAAGACTTTTTAACCATATTAGGTGTGATGGCTTCAAAAGCCCTGCATATGGTATTTGTATCGAATTAATTGCGAAAACACCTCTATGATACAATTACCACATTTACCACGCTCGACAACCCTGTCTATTAGCTGTACTTTTTCCCAATGCATGGGTTTTTGTGTAATGACACACTTTTTTTCTGCGATAATGACACTATTCCGGGTACACATGATTCTGTGCATCTGTTGGAAGTTGTATTGATGGCTTCGAACGCTTGACAACGGCAAGGGTTTTAGCTGTTGTTTTTTAATGGTCTTTCCCCTTACAGGAAAAAAAACTTGAATATAAAAAATGCTTCAACGCCCAGTGGGAGAAAATAGAAAAAAACTTGTTAAAAAATATGGCGTGTAAGAACGTTTAGAGATATCTGCTTTAGTACCGTCTTCTCTAGACCGGGATCTCGCCATAAGATTTTCGTTGTCCTACTGACCGTTTTGCTGTTCCATAGTGCTGCCGTTCGCCGCGATTGCTCTTAACTCGGACTGTATCAACACAATGCGGATAGTTCCATCCTCAGAGAAGGTGCTAACCTTCTTCTTACACTCCAAGACTGTTTGTGACCTCACCGTCCAGATTGTTATTGCGCTGATGGCCGATTTAGTGCCCGCAAAGATGTTCCCACTCGACATCCTCACGTTAAAACCACACCACCATCGGGATCTCCACTTGGAGGACCGTTTTATGGTCAAACAGTCGAACAGTGACCTTAGTCCCTAACTATTCAATGTAGACTCCCAGTCCCACTCTTTCCTCTAGCTTTGACATAAACTTCCAGATGGCAATAACAGAGTTCCATCAATACAAGACTGTGCCGCTGACAGCAGTGCATTGCACTCGTCCTCCAGTGTCGTCTCAGGTATACGATGGGAAACCTCTTCCATTTTTTCTAGGTTTCATATGGTCGCCGATTGTGTGACTTTCTCCCATCCTCTATCCATTCTCCCATCGCATTAAGTCTCACACCACCTCATGCATTCCGTATTCATCGGGATCTCCACTTGGAGGACCGTATTATGGTCAAGCAGTCGAACAGAGACCTTAGTCCCTAACTATTCAATGTAGACTCCCAGTCCCACTCTTTCCTCTAGCTTTGACATAAACTTCCAGATGGCAATACCAGAGTTCCATCAATACAAGACTGTGCCGCTGACAGCAGTGCATTGCACTCGTCCTCCAGTGTCTTCTCAGGTATACGATATGAAACCTCTTCCATTGTTTCTACGTTTCATATTGTCGCCAATGGTGTGACTTGCTCCTATCCTATATCCATTCTCCCATCGCCTTAAGTCTTATAGCCGCATTGGCTACTTCTCACTCAATCTGTATGTCTCTATGGGTCAGATATCTGAAATAGTCTCCAGTGTTCTAGTAGGCGTGGTCCTCACCGCTCCACCTATAGCAAGAAAAACATATTCTCTGAACCTATGGTATTATCCTTACGCTGCACCTTTCTCCATCACTGTCCACCAAACTACTGGGGCTTAAGAAAGTTTCGGGCTCTCTCGTCTCTCTCTCGTCTCTCTCTCGTCTCTCTCTGGTCTCTCTCTCGTGATACCGATATCACGCTCCTGCAGAGAGACGTGGACTATCCTCGGATTTAGTCCCCATTTCGAGCCTACGGCCCGTATTGACAATTTTCAACATCTCCGAGTCTTTTCGATATGCTCCTGAAAGTGACAATTCAGTTTTCTATCAAAGATTACTCCTAAGCGTTTGACCTTGTCAGATATCGAAAATGTTTTGTTGAGGAAATTTGGTGCGTAAAATTGGCTCACCTTCGTCGTCCTCGTTTTTCAGAGCCTTGCCCCTTAGAAGTGTTGCGTAGCAGACGGGCTCAAATTTCTTCTCAGACGGCGCCTGTAATAGGTTATGGTTCTTACCCCTAAGGGTGGCGTTAAAATGCTCCCTGTGACATGGCCTGTGCCACTTTCTCCCTTACATTTATGTCTTAGCACCCACAATTTATTCACCTGTTCGTTAGCATATGGTTTATCAAGTCTCTAAGGACCCGATTTACCCGGTAGTGGTCTTAGAATTGGATCAGTGAGTCGTTTCGCAGATTGTAAAAAGCCCTCTCGATGCCAATGCATACCTTCAATGTGTAGGTCTTGGCATCCAAAGATTCTTCTATTTTATGCATATCCTCGTGCAGGGCAGTCTTCCCCGACCTTCCCTTTACATAGGCATGTTATTTGAAAATGAGCAGTTCGCTGGATATCCTACTCTCTATTATGGTATCCACAACATGTTCCATGGTTTTGAGCGGTATATATGCCTGTAGGCTTTTGGTGTCGCATAACTCGCCTTGCCGGGTTTAGGTATAAACACCATCCTTGCCTCCTTCCACAGAATACAAGATTCGGCTCCGCCCAACTTAGCATGCCTTTACTTGTTTCTATACCAGGGAGATATTAATTCTCGTTTTTAGCTTTTAAAAGGTATGTGCCGCTGGCGGCGGTGCCTCGCACTCAACCTCAAGTGTCATCTCAGGTATTCGATCGGATACCTCTTCCCTTCCTTCCAGGTTTCCTATCGTCGCCTTGATTATACAGCGATGGTATGAGCTGTTCCCATTTACCGAAAGAGGGGGGCATATTTATTTTGTCATTCCGATTGTTACACATTGAAATATCCATTTCCGCCCTATGTCTGTCTACACATCCCTTGGTCTAGGATGTGCAGACAGACAGATTGGGATCGAAGAGGGGCTCTATTGGTCTATTATTTTATGTAGTCCCCATTTACGCCGATCTCTCAATTTCAGGTCTTGAGATAATAAAAGGCGCATTTATTACCTTATGGAGGCCACCTCAGCGCAGAGGTTAGCATGTCTGCCTATGACGCTGAACGCCTGGGTTCGAATCCTGGCGAGACCTCCAGAAAAAAAATTTTCATCGGTGGTTTTCCGCCCCTAATGCTGGCAACATTTGTGAGATACTATGCCTTGTGAAACTTCTCTCCAAAGAGGTGTCGCACTGCGGCACGCCATTCGGACTCGGCTATTAAAAGAAGGCCCCTTATCATTGAGCTTAAACTTGAATCGGACTGAACTCATAGATATATGAGAAGTTTGCCCCTGTTTCATAGTGGAATGTTCATGGGCAAAATTTGTATTTGTATTACCTGATTTCGCTGAAACTGGGACTCGGCTATTGAAAACAGGTCCCATATCAATTTGGGCTTATTTATTACACGATTTCGGCATAGTGAGTTGTGTTGTTCCCCCCGGCATCCGTTCTGAGTATTGTATGGATTGGATTATATTTGGATATAGCCCCACATAAACTAATTTCCAAATTAGAAATATGAAGCTTTTAAATGCGTATATTTGATCCGATTTTGCTGTATTGGTACAGTTAGTTGCATTGGACCTATCGTCATTCGTGCCGAATATGGTCCAGATCGGTCTTTGATATATCTACCATACATCGATCTGTATGGTCTCATTCTCATTTAAGGTCTTTGGCACATTAAAACCGCATCTATTCCCCATTTCGTTTAAATTTGGGCTCTAGATATTGCCAAAAATCTCCTTTACTAATGAGATCTTCAATGTAATTGGCTTAAATCCGAAAAACTTTCTGATATTTGTATTCAAATTTTTAAAAAATTGATTACAAATTGGGTTTGAAGAAGGGCTCTATAAAAATTTCAACCCAATTGTAGTTTGTCTATATAACCAAAAAAATTTTTTATGTATATTTAAAGTTTCAAATTCTCATTTATTTTCTCTATTTTTTCTGTCTTACAGATTTAGGTTCCAAATTTGGCATGTCACAGCCAAAATTTGGTCAAAGCGTTTCACAGCAAGGTTTCTTTACATCACACGATAGCCTCGCCACACCATGTGCATCAAGAGCTTCCAATTTACATGTGGCCAATACAAGCACTGCCTCCGATATGGATTTGTTACACAGCAACAAACAGCAGACGCGACGAAAGTCACGTGGACGCCTGAAAGACAACGATCAACCGTTGCTCGGTGGTACGTGGAATCGTTCAGCGGGTCGCGGTTCACAGGATAACACACTGATGGGTAGCCATCAGTTTAGTGGGAATTTTTGTAATGGTACCGATCGGTAAGTTGAACAGTGATCATTATTTAAGTTTAAGCATTTTTGGGTATTATGACAAGTTTTTTGAGAGAAAAAAATAGGTAAAAACGTCTTAAGTTCAGACTGGATGAATCTTGGAAATCCATCTGCGTGAATTGTGGTAAAAACCTGGGAACCCATCTTCATGTATGTCCTAAAAACTTGGGAACCCACAGCCATGGATTGTGCTAAAAACTTACACAAATGGACACAGTTCATGTCTGGATTATTTTAAATTTATCACATCAGGCTAAAGAAGTCAAATCGAGGCATCGGATTATGCGGGGCTTAATCTATTTAGAGACTAATAAAGACCTCTAGGACACAATGTTCATATCCGCTTGATAAGATAGGTTCCCAAAGAATTGAGAACCTAAAGTGGAACTCCTTCTGACTGCTAGTGCGGGACACACGCACAGAAGGTGTTCTATAGTCTCCTCTTCCTCGATGTCCTCACATCGCATCTGCAAAAGTCGTTGCTGGCAATCTTCAGTCTGTCTGCATGTTTTCCGATTAGACAGTGACATGTCATGACGGACACAATGACTGCAAAGCATTAGACCTCTTCAAGTCTAGATTACGCCACATAGTTTTGGAAAGTTCACAGCCCTCTCTATGTGACCATCTATCATTCTTTGAACTTGGGGCCTGGTCCTGAAAACATAGCTTACACATCGCTAGAGGCATACCCACAGATTCCAGTATCCCTGGAATGTGTAGGGTAGTTCCTAGTCTCTCAAGCTCATCTGCTTTAGAACTCCCTGGGATATCTCTGTGGCCCGGCACCCAGAACAAGTGAATTTTGAACTGTTCAGCCACCACGTTGAGAGATCTGCGACAGTCGAGGGCGGTTTTTGTGTTCAGAGATCTCCAGGGATTTAATGGCTGCCTGGCTGTCTGAGAAGATATTTATGCCAATCTTCGTAATTCCATTTCATCACTTGCTTAATTGCAAGGATCTCTGCTCGTTTCACACTGCAGTGGTCGATATGGCCAGTTCTAGATCTTTAGTGTACACCCCAAAGCCCACCTGGTCGTTTAGTTTGGAACCATTTGTATAGCAGTCTATGTAACTTCTGTTACCAGGGATATCGTAGTTCCAATCGGTTCTATCAGGAATAGTGGTAAAGCACTTTTTTATCACAAAGCGGCTCAGGTAGGGTGTAATCCACACTGCCTGGAACATCGGATGTTGTATCAAGGATAACACAGTGTCCGTAGCCGCCACATGACCAATGAGAAAGATCCCTTAACCTCAAGACAGTGGTCGCTAGAATTTGTCTAGCCACAATGTCCAGAGGCATAATATGTTGCATTAAATTCAGTGCATCAGATGGTGTCGTCCTCAGTGCGTCTGTGATGCACAAACGGATCCAAATCCGGTTAAGTATTGAGGAGTAGGTGGACTTTTGAAGCGCCGTCCACCAGACCACAACACCACATAAACTTTACTTTAATTGGCCACTACAGGTTATTCATTCCACTACTCGAATGTAGAAAGGATGCCCAAGCGCCTCGATCTTCTGCGCTTCTTCTCCAAATTCTGACACCTAGATTTGAGATGTCGCTCTTCACTTGGTCACTCCATCTTCCACTTTTGCGTTTTTTTTTATGGTCGCCTTCTTCATCCATTCTGACAACATGATCTAGCCAACGCTAGATCATACAACTCGTGGATTTATACGTCGCCTATATTCTCCATTAACGCAAACTGGTCCAAACATTGTACGAACGATATTTCCCTCAAACACTCCAAGTACTGCCCCATCTGCTTTCGCAAGTACCCACGCTCCGGAGCCATACAACAGCACAGGTAGTATCAGTGTCTTGTATAGTGTAATTTTTGTCTATCGAGAGTTGACATCTCCTCATCTGCTTGCTCAGTCCAAAATAGCATCTGTTAGCCAATATTGTTCTTCGAACTCGGCTATAAAATGGGCCTCCTTTTTATGGCCGAGTCCGAACGGCGTGCCGCAGTGCGACACCTCTTTGGAGAGAAGTTTTGGATGGCTAGTATCTCACAAATTTTGCCAGCATTAGGGGTGGAAAAACACCGCTGAAAATTTTTTTTCTGATGGTCTCGTCAAGATTCGAAGCCAGGTGTTCAGCGTCAAAGGCGGACATGTCGGACAGGTGACCGACCTATAATCCCGACACGGGATAGTTGTGAGCTCCATACAGGTTGCAGAAAGTGGAATGCTCCATACGGAATAGCTGCAATGGCAGTCGCGGACAATCAGCGGTATCGAGCGGAGAGTCTCAGTGAGAGGCCTATGATTCTCGATATGACAAGGCGAGTTATTGGCGCCTTTAAATAATCAATGGCCACCTTCTTCCCGTGGCGATCGGTCCTTCGGACCGGAACGAGCTTGCTCATACAGGATTTTGATGAGGATCACGACCTTCACATGAAGATGTGACTACAACAACAACACAACCGACCTATAATACCGATGTCGTCGTCATAGGCAAGTAGATTCTCTCTCGATACTTTCAAAGGCTGCGATTGCTTCTTCAGGTGCACATTGCAAATTTTGCCCATGAACATTGCCCATGAACATTCCACATTTTTTCTGATGATCACGCCAAGATTCGAAATCAGGCGTTCAGCGTCATAGGCGGACATGCTAACCTCTGCGCTACGGTGGCCTTCTTCAGGTGACCGACCTATAATCCCGACACGGGATAGTTGCGCACTCCTCACAGATTACGAAAAGTGGAATGCTCCATATGGAGTAGCTGCAATGGCAGTCGCGGACAATCAGCGGTATCGAGCGGAAAGTCTCAATGAGAGGCCTTTGATGCTCGATATGACAACTCAAGTTACTGACGCCTTTAAATAATCAATGGCCACCTTGTTCCTGCGACGATCGGTCCTTTGGACCGGAACGAGCTTGCTCATACAGGATTTTGACGAGGATCACGACCTCCACATGAAGATGTGACTACAACAACAACACAACTGACCTATAATATCGATGTCGTCGTCATAGGCAAGTAGCAGGCGTTGTCTTGTGAGACGAGTGCCCTATATACTCACATCTGCGTCTCGTATAATCTTCTCCAGCAGGATATAAAAGAGATCACACGGTAAGCTGTCTCCCTGTCTGAAATCCGTTTGGAATTGAACGATTCCGAGAGATTTTTTCCTATTTTAACTGAGGAGCGTGTGTCTGCAAGTGTCATCCTGCAAAGTCGTAACAGTTTTGCAGTGATACCAAGCTCAGCATTAGCCTGAAATACCTTAGAATGAATAGGTCTGTAGAAGGCGGTTTGTAGTCAACGAAAAGATGGTAGGTATTGACAGGTCTTTTCTAGGATTTGGCACAGTGTAAATATCAGGTCTATAGTGGTTTTACCGGGTATAATGCTACACTGATAGGGCTCAAATACGTTGTCGACTTTAGACATTAATCATTTCCAAAGTTCGCTCAATAGTTTCTTGTATGCGATAGGAAGGAGACTTATTCCTCTGTAACTGGCACATACCATCTTATCCTCTTTCTGTACAGCACATAGTTTGCTGAGGTTTCAATCACCGGGTATGCGTTCTTCTAGCCAAAATGCGAAGGACGAGCTGATGCATACGGCTTATCAGCGTGTCGCTTCCGGTCTTAAACAGTTCCGCCGGCAACCCATAGGCTGTTGCTGCCTTATTGTTTTTTTAGCCGGGTTACAGCTACGTGGACCTCGCTTCTATGCTATGATCAGGGATGGGAGAAGTGTTATTTCTATATCCTAAGCATACTTTCTGTATCAGTTACCCGATTTCTTTCTTTGTCTCCTGCTCAAGGATGTGCCTGGTTTACAGCTTCGTGGACCTCGCTTCTATGCTATGATCAGGGATGGGAGAAGTGTTATTTCTATATCCTAAGCATACTTTCTCTATCAGCTACCCGATTTCTTTCTTTGTCTCCTGCTCGAGGATGTGCCTGTACCAAAGCCATCGGTTTGATGTTTAAATCTTTGGTAGAATTTTTGGATTTCATTCTGGCTTCTGAACTTTTCTATTCGCTCACGTCCTTCCATTTCCTTCTTCTTCCTGCAGAAGAAACCATGTCTCTTTTTTCCCGATACTCTCCTTCATTGGGCGGATTGTTACTGACTGTAATGTTGCCCTGTATGTCGCATTCTTGGCTTCAGTAGCTTTTTGGCACTCCTGGTCGTACCATGGGTTCCATGGGGAAGGCTTTTGCTTTTGCCCTAGTACGGATGTAGCGGCTCTTTCCATGGAATGGGCAATGCTTTTCCGTTGCGCTGCTATACTATCGGGACAGGGAATGCTTTCTTCAAGCAATTTGGTCAGCTGAGTGAAGCATAACCTTGCCACCTGTTGTGTTTGCAGCTTTCCAAAATCCAGCATGCCAGCAGTATCACATCTTACTCTTCTCGCTATGCGAACCTTTGCTGCAACAAGGTAATGATTCGAATTGATCTTCGCCCTTTGCATCGATCGGATATCTAACATGCTGCTTGAATGCCTTGCATTTATCACAACATGATCTATTGGGTTGCCCAAAAGGTAATTGCGGATTTTTTAAAAGAAAGTAAATGAATTTTTAATAAAACTTAGAAGGAACTTTAATCAAATATACTTTTTTACACTTTTTTTCTAAAGCAAGCTAAAAATAACAGCTGATAACTGACAGAAGAAAGAATGCAATTACAGAGTCACAAGCTGTGAAAAAATTTTTCAACGCCGACTATATGAAAAATCCGCAATTACTTTTTGGGCAACCCAATATTTGGTTTCTCGTTTTTTGAATCGGGTGACAGCCATGTGTGAATCCTTCGATGTTGGAATCTACTACTGGTGCTGCTAACTACCATGTTCTTTGTCGCGGCGAAATCTTTTAGCCTCAATCCATTGTCAGCTGTTACTGCGTGTAGGCTAAATTTACCGACTATTGGGCCAAAGATACTTTCCTTCCCTATTAGCGCCTTAAAAAATCCCCTAGAACGATTTTAATATCATGGGTGGGTGTTATTCTCTTTCAAGGCGCTAATAAAATCTCCCAGAAAGATTTTCATATCATGGGCGGGTCAAATTCTCTTTTGAGGCGCTGGTAGAAAATATCCTCGACATCCTCACAGCTTCTGCAGAAGTCGTTTCATGCCACCTTCAGTCTGTCAGCTTGTTTTCCGATCAGTGACCTGTCACAAGGGACATAGGGACACAGCGACAGCAAAGCGGTGACAACTTCTTCTGACGCCAAGTACACTTCACAACAATACAGGCTCTGTGTCTCCCATACTCCGTACCGTTTTGTAGTTTAACTCTAGCAATTCTTAGTTCACGAACCATTGCCACAAACCCATGGTTCCAGGATAAAAACAATGTTAAATCCTCCTCAGAAAGACATTGATGCCGCTGAAGCGATCATACAATGATGAAGATTTATCTGCAGACACCGGACCAAAGTCAGGGTTAAGAATTTCCACCACTATTGCGTTAGCCTCGTCTTCGTAATCCGCCAGGATTTCATCCTCACAAGATTTGTTCGATTTTACCATGATGGCTTCCTTACGCATTCAGGGGGTAGTTGAGAAAGCAGTGAAACCACTCTTCCTCAGGACATTAGACACCTGCGGTGTGGATGATTTATCCTTAGATGCTGCATTAGCTGCTGCTGTTGATCTTTTGAGTTACGTCCTTACCCACCGGCGAACACCTTAAGTTCAATTCAACCCAATGACTCACCCATACAGGGCTTCTCGGCTTCTCCTGTCTTGACTCTTTTCTTTGCTCTTCTGATCGCTGCATGGCGATTTTCAGTGTCCTGTCATTCGCCAGTCTTTGAAGATGTTGTCGATAGCTTCTCAGACAAGTATTCAGCAACAACTGCTGAGTCTTCTCCTGATTCCCCAACCACACCGTTCATATAGACCTCAAGCTTCATCCTGTTGAATCGGTAGTATACAATTACTTCAGACTTGTTAGGATCTAGGAGGCAGCCGGAAATTAGTATATCCGATCGTCGTCAGCCTCATCTAATCTACCAATCTTTCAGTCGGTGGTTTAAAGATTGGGATCGAAGTACCTAGTCTCCCAAGTGTAAATTTAGAATCTGAGGGATTCCTTGGTCGGTGGTGATTTCAGTCGGTGGTGGTTACAGTAGGTGGTGGTTTCAGTCGGTGGTGGTTTCAGTCGGTGGTGGTTTCAGTCGGTGGTGGTTTCAGTCGGTGGTGGTTTCAGTCCGTGGTGGTTTCAGTCGGTGGTGGTTTCAGTCGGCGGTGGTTTCAGTCGGTGGTGGTTTCAGTCGGTGGTTTAAAGATTGGGATCGAAGTACCTAGTCTCCCAAGTGTAAATTTTGAATCTGAGGGATTCCTTGGTATGCATGCGTGCGCCATTAGTCGAGAAGTAATATCTCAGTCTCTAAGCAGTCAATAAACTTGGTTAAGTGGATGCCGAAGGGTCGACGCAGTTCGAGTTAAGGGCGTATTCGGCGAATGCGCATGTATCACTGTGTTATAGCGAAGAAACGGTCGGTAGGACGACAAAAATCCTATGAGATCCAGATCGTAGATAAAGGGGGCGATTACTGAAAGGAATTAAGAAAGAAGTTAGCATGGAACATCAAAACGGTCGTTTGGACGACGAAAATCCTATGGGGAGATTCGAATCATGAGAATAGGATACTATTACTGAAAATAATGAAAAAGGAGGTCAGTATAGCTATCGGAATCATAACGGGAAAAATAGGACTACGAGCTCACTTATGCGAAATCGGGGCGGCAAGGGATAGCATGTGTAGGGCATGTGGGGAAGATGAGGGAGCATTTCCTATGTCATTGCCCGGCTTTCGCGGACAATTGGGATTTTGTAAGCAGAACGGAGTTCCTAAGTCACATTTTTATACCCACCACCGAAGGATGGGGGTATACTCATTTTGTCATTCCGTTTGCAACACATCGAAATATCCATTTCCGACCCTATAAAGTATATATATTCTTGAGCAGCATAAAAATCTAAGACGATCTAGACACAGTCTTTAAAAATAGAGATATTGAGCTGCAATTTTGCACAGATTCTTTTTTGTCCATAAGCAGGTTAAGTTCGAAGATGGGCTATATCGGACTATATCTTGATATAGCCCCCATATAGACCGATCCGCCGATTTAGGGTCTTAGGCCCATAAAAGCCACATTTATTATCCGATTTTGTTGAAATTTGGGGCAGTGAGTTGTGTTAGGCCCTTCGACATATTTCGTCAATTTGGCCCAGATCGGTTCAGATTTGGATATAGCTGCCATATAGACCGATTCTCCGATTTAGGGTCTAAGGCCCATAAAAGCCACATTGATTATCCGATTTTGCTGAAATTTTCGACAGTAAGTTGTCTTAGGCCCTTCGACTTCCTTCGTTAAATTGGCCCAGATCGGTTCAGATTTGGATATAGCCGCCATATATAGACCGAACCTCTGGTTAAGGGTCTTAGGCCCACAAAAGCCACATTTATTATGCGATTTTGATGAAATTCGGGACAGTGAATTGTGTAAGGCCCATCGACATCCTTCGTTAATTTGGCTCAGATCGGTCCAGATTTGGATATAGCTGCCATATAGATCGATCCTCCGATTTATGGTGTAAGGCCCATAAAAGCCACATTCATTATCCGATTTTGCTGAAATTTGGGACAGTGAGTTGTGTTAGGCCCTTTGACATATTTCTTCAATTTGGTCCAGATCGGTTCAGATTAAGATATAGCTGCCATTTAGACCGATTTCTTGATTTATGGTTTTGGGCCCATAAAATGCTCATTTATTGTTCGATGTCGCCGAAATTTGGAACAGTGAGTTAAGTTAAGCCCCTTGACATACTTCTGCAATATCGCACAGATCGGTCCAGATTTAGATAGGTGCCATATAGACCGATATCTAGGTTTTAGGTTTTGGGGCCATAAAAGACGCATTTATCGTCCGATTTCGCTGAAATTTGACACAGTGAGATTGGTTAGGCTCTTCGACGTCCTTCTTAAATTTTGCCCAGATCACTCCAGATTTGCATATAGCTGCCATATAGACCGATCTCTTGATTTAAGGTTTAGGGCCCATAAAAGAGGCATTTATTGTCCGATTTCGCCGAAATTTGGGACAGTGCTTTGTGTTAGGCTTTTCGACATGTTTATGAAACTTGGCCCAAATCGGTTCAGATTTGGATATAGCTGCCATGTAGACCGATATCTCGATTTGAAGTCTTGGCCCCATAAAAGGCGCATTTGTAATCCGATTTCACTGAAATTTGACACAGCGTCTTATGTTCGGCTTTTCGACATCCGTGTCGTATATAGTTCAGATCGGTATGAGGTATATGAGTATAAGGTATGAAATTTTCACCGAATTTTGATGAAAGGTGGTTTACATATATACCCAAGGTGGTGGGTATCCAAAGTTCGGCCCGGCCGAACTTAACGCCTTTTTACTTGTTCGAGATTACTTTAAGTATTTAGTGCGCACTACACGCAGATTACCGTCTTAGATGTATATCCATAGTGACATGGGGCGGATAAATATCAACACCATCTTTTCAACTTTACCTGACCTAAATACAGTGCAGCGCCTGGCCAGGTCAAATCAATATTTTTTAGGGTCCAACGATACATTTCCATAGAACGTTGATCCCCGAAAGCAATTAGTGTGGATCGACTTCGATACCAGCTTGCATCGTCACAAACTGGAAGAGGCCCCGGCAACTCCGGAAAGTCGGAGAATATAGGTGACAATCTATTGACTATCCAACTCCAATTTTTCCTAGGTATGCAGCCCTGTTATTCGCTTGTCGACAACTATCATCACCAAGCTGCCTTTATCGACATCTCTTCTTTAATGACTCCTACTATATGCGACAATTTTGGTTGAAATCGATTTGGATTCAGATATAGCTCCTACTTACATTTTGGTTGAGTTTTGATTAACACTGCTATAATATGGTCATCTGTGAACCGATCCACACAAAATTTGGCACAGAAGCTTCCCTTATGACTCTCTCGATTCTTTGAAATCGGTTCATATTAAGATATAGGAATCATTCATATGTATTTCTCGAATTTCACTTAAGGGCCAAACTCAAATATGAGCTTTTCTTCACAAAATTTTACATAACGATTTGCTCCTTGACTTTCACAATGTATGGGGATTTTGGTCGAAATTCTTCATATCAAATTTTAAAAAATTTCAATTTCGATGACTTGTCATGCATATCCATTGTATCAACAGGTGGGCTATGCCCTACTTAAGCTTCTCTTTACTTGTTATCTTTGATTTCCACTAATAGTATTTCTTATCGTATATCCTAAGCAATTTTATTTATTAATCCCTGGTCGAGAGATAGGCTCTTTAATGGGACTTCATTAATTGGCACTCCAATAATCAAGGCCACTTTAAATGCTAATTAAAAGTTGTTTTGAGCAAATGAAACAGGACGACTTAAGTGAAACACAGTTTGCTAAAATATGTGCCCATGGACACAGAAAAGAGAAACCCTAGTCTTTGTAGCTTCAAATGCAGTAACGTTGTTTCTTTTTGTTGCTATAGGCCAGGTCAAAAATAATTAAATCTGTTTACCATACATTCCACATTAAAGTCAACTGCAACAGACTTGTTTGTCCCTGTTGGTGTTTTGTTAAAAGTTGCAAAAATTCCGGACAAAAGGTAGTGGCATGCCTTCATTTAGATGGTAATTTTATACTGGTAAAGGGGCATTGTTTTACATGCCATCATTAAGGTGTACTTTAATGAAATGTCAGTCCAGGCCAAAGCGTACTCTTCAACTCCCCGGTTGAGAATGTCATAATGCCAACACATGTTCTCCGAAATGACCCTAATGACCAATGTCCTTTACTTGGCACACATGACTCCACCAGTGGCCTTGGCCGGTTCGTCAAGCTCTACACACTACCCCTGCCGCAATACGCACCATGGGCGTCTTTTGTGGTTTGACAGATAATTTCACAGCTCTAAGACCCTCATGTCAATGCTTGATTGTTCAACAGAGTTTTCGTTTATTTTTTTTTTTTTGTTTTAGTTTCGAAAGACACACATTGCTGCATATGTGTGGCATTTTCCAAGTCTAGGATTGTTGTTCATCACGCAGCAACAATAATCCCCGAGCAACTGTTGTCATTCCCTTTAGAATCCAAATGGTTTAGCTCGTTGTAACTCTTGCGTTGCCAAGTAGCTTTTGGCAAAGGCAAAGCTTAGCAAAGAGCAAAAAAAAAAAACCAAAACGAAACGAATTTCCCATAAAAGTGAAGTGAGATTATTTAGTTTGCTTTAGCTCTGAATTGGGTTGGTCTGTGGCACAGACCAACTGTCACTTTGTGGTGAAAATGATTTATTTTATTTTCGCCATTCTTTTTTATATGGTCTCCCCCCTTCTATTATATATTGCTTAAAAATAAGAGGATTTAATTTGGCTTTAACGATTTTTTTTTTTACTCATTTTTTCGGTTTTAATAAACTTGGACTTTGACTGACTTATTCACACAACTTGCAAAGGGCATTACTATGCAAAACGACATTAAGCAAGGATGGGTAAAACTTTTGTATAACCACTTCTATGGTTCTTTAGTGAACCTTAGGTTGATGCCCAATTAAGGGGTTGTTGGACCTATGTGCATTTTATTTGGGGCATAAATGTTGATTGGGCTTTTTTAAGTAATCATCGCTTCATATTTCTACAAAATCGAATGAAAAATAAGTCTTTTTTATTGGGCAAAGTGAATTCATTTGGCATAGATATATAAGAAGCCAGTATAAGCCAGAATTTCATACACCAGAAATGTTTTTCTATTATGAAATCAAACCTTTGTGTGGTCTTTTGAAATCAAATCTTCGGACTTAAGCTGGATTTCGAATAACCAAAATTCATTTCTCCAAAGTTTCAATTCGATGTCTGTTTTTCTTTTTATCATGACAGAAAATTGATTATAAATGGCATATGGGCATATACAGGAATATTAAAGAATCGCATCTGCTCATAACAAGGTCATGGACGGAATTGTACCCTTTGGTACAACTGTGGTTCAGGCCATTTATATACATGAATACGATGCTAGTAAGTATATCGATCATTTAAAACCACTGTCCAATGTTTATATCTGTCCATCCATATGTCTGCCCATCTGTCCGTCTGTTTGCCAGTCTACGTACTCTGAATGAAATTTAAAGAATGATTTTTTAAGAGCTATAGGAAAGTTTTTAAAAAAAAAAAAAAATAAAAAACAACAAAAAAACGCGCTAAGTTCGGCCCGGCCGATACCCACCACCTCGGGTATATATGTTACCCATTTTTCGTCTTAATCCGGTGAAAAATGAATAATTTATGTCCCCATAGCAGCTTTATCGAAATATGGTCCGATTTGGAACACATTTGACACGGATATTGAGAGGTCTGTATGGCAACTATATCCAAATTTGAACGGATCTGAGCCAAATATCAGAGGGATATCGAAGGGCCTAACACAACTCACTGTCCCAAATTTCGGTGAAATCGGACAATAAATGCAATTTTTATAAGCCCAAGACCTTAAATCGAGAGATCGGTCTATATGGCAGCTATATCCAAATCTGGATCGATCTGTGCCATATTGCAGAAATATGTCAAGGGGCCTAACACAACTCACTGTCCCAAATTTCGGCGAAATCGGACAATACATTCGTCTTCTATGGGGCCCAAACCTTTAAACCGAGAGATCGATCTATATGGCAGCTAAATCCAAATCTGGACCGATCTAGGCCAAATTGCAGAAAGTTGTCAAAGGGCCAAACACAATTCACTGTCCACAATTTCGGCGACATCGGACAATAAATGCCCCTTTTATGGACCCAAGACCTTAAACCGAGAGATCGGTCTATATGGCAGCTATATCCAAAACTGGACCGATCTGTGCCATATTGTAGAAAGTTTTCGTAGGGTCTAACACAACTCAATGTCCCTCATTTCGGCGACATCGGACAATAAATGCGCCTTTTATGGGCCCAAAGCCTTAAATCGGGAGGTCGGTTTATATGGCAGCTATATCTAAATCTGAACCGATCTAGGCCAAATTAAAGGAAGATGTCGACTGTCCTAATACAACTCACTGTCCCAAATTTCAGCAAAATCGGATAATAAATGTGGCTTTTTTGGGCCTAAGACCCTAAATCGGAGAATCGGTCTATTAAATCGAGAGTCTATATAGCAGCTATAACCAAATCTGGACCTATCCGGTCCAAATTAACGAAGGCTGTCGAAAGGCCTAACAGAACTCACTGTCCCAAATTTCAGCAAAATCGGACAATAAATGTGGCTTTTATGGGCCTAAGACCCTAAATCGGAGGATCGGTCTATAGTGGTCTATATCAAGATATAGTCCGATATAGCCCATCTTCGAACTTAACCTGCCTATAGACAAAAAAGAAGAAACTGAGCAAAGTTTCAACTCAATATCTCTATTTTTAAAGACTGTACCGTGATTTCAAGAGACAGACGGACATGGCTAGATCGTCTTAGATTTTTACGCTGATCAAGAATATATATACTTTATAGGGTCGGAAGTGGATATTTCGAAGGATGGGGATATATTCAAAATGAATATACCCCCATCCTTCGGTGGTGGGTATAAAAAATTTCAGAAAAATGCATGAGATCTTTATTTGAACCAAAAGTACCGTCTATATAAGTTTGAAGATTATTTCATGCAAATGTTGACCGTGGCTGCACCTCAAATGGTCCATCCGCTTGGTCCAATTTCGGCATACTCTTTCCAACATTTCGGCCGGTATTTTACGAATAAATGCTTCAATGTTGTCTTTCAGTGCGTCAATTGAAGCCGGCTTGTCTGTGTAGACAGGAGCTTTAATATCGCACGATGTAAGCGGCCAATTGACCGGTCCCGAACGTCAAATTAAATGTTCACCGAACTCGCCTCTCAATAAGTCCATTGTTTCGCGTGCCGTGTGGCACCTTCATGTCGAAACCACATGTCATGCAAGACAAGCTCTTACATTTTGAGAAAAAAGGTGGATAACATCTCAAGATAGTACTCACCATTCACAGTTACATTATGATTCCCATCATCTTTGAAGAAGTACGGTCCACCCCATAAACCGCACCAAACTATGACTTTTTCTGGATGCATTGGTAGCTCTTGCAATTTTTCTGGCTGATCTTCGCTCCAAAATCGACAATTCTGCTCACTTACGTACTCATTGAGCCAAAAATGAGCTTCGCGCGCGATGCACTTTCTTAACAGAGCACGAATTTTGATAATAAACTTCAATAATTTGCAAGCTTTACTTGTTTGTAAGACGATTAATGGTTAAATTATCGACCAAACTGAAGATATTTGACAATGAAACAAAAGACGAAACATACATGGACTGTTTAAACCAGTACTGCCAAAAAGATTATAGCTAAAACCAGTAAGAGCGTGCTAAGTTCGGCAGGCCGAATCTTATATACCCTCCACCATGGAACGCATTTGTCGAGTTCTATGTGCGGTATCTCTTTTTAGGCAAACAAGGAATATTGAATAAGAACCGTTATGTTATTGGAGATATATCAAGTTATAGTCCGATTCGGACCATAAATGAATGACGAACATTTTAGAAGTCATTGTGTAATATTTCAGTTAATTCGGATAAGAATTGCGCCTTGTAGGGGCTCAAGAAGCAAAATCGAGAGATAGGTTTATATGGGAGCTGTATCAAGCTATTGATCAATTCAGACCATATTAGAAACATATGTTGAAGGTCATGAGAACAGTTGTACAAAATTTCAGCCAAATTGGATGAGAAGTGCGCCCTCTAAAAGCTCAAGAAGTCAAGATCCCAGATCGGTTTATTTGGCAGCTATGTCAGGTTATGTACCGATTTGCGCCATTATTAGCACAGTTGTTGGAAGTCATAACCAACCGCCTCATGCAAAATTTCAGCCAAATCGGATAATAATTGCGTCCTCTAGTGGCTCAAGAAGTCAAGACCCCAGATCGGTTTATATGGCAGCTATATCAGGCTATGTACCGATTTGAACAATACTCAGTGCAGTTTTTGGAAGTCATAATAAAAAACGTCATGGAAAATTTTAGCCAAATCGGATAAGAATTGTGCCCTCTAGATATTAATAGATCTAGCTCTTCTCCTTCTTGGCGTTGCAAACAAATGCACAAACTTATAATACCCTGTACCACAGTGGTAGTACATCAGCGTATGCTGATGACGTGGCAATTGCGGTTAGGGGAAAGTTTCCCAGCACTCTAAGAGATATACTTCAGGAAGCTCTACTTGCAAGAGCAAAGTGGGCTACCGAAAGTGGTCTGGGCATAAATCCGTGCAAGACAGAAGTAGTTCTTTTCTGAAGGAGATACAAGTTGCCTAAAGTGGGACCAGTCTCCTTGGGTGGAGAGAATTTTCATTTACAGAAAGCGCAAAATACCTGAATGTTTTGCTGGACAGGAAACTGAACTTCAAACCCAACATTTTGGAAAGGACAAGAAAGGCAACTCTTGCCCTCTACACCTGCAAGACAGACTTTGGCAAAAGTTAGTGTTTAGACTGTGTGTCATGCATTGTGTATATACTGCTGTTGTCAGACCTATAATGCTATATAGTGTTGTGGTCTGGTGGACAACGCTTCAGAAGTCCTCCCACTGTTCAATACTCAATCGGATCCAAAGGATGGCTTGTTTGTGCATCATGGCCGCACAGAGGTCGACACCATCTGATGCACTGAATTTACTCCAACATTTTGGAAAGGGCACGAAAGGCAACTCTTGCCCTCTACACCTGCAAGAGAGCCTTTGGCAAAAGTTGGGGTTTAGTTAGCGTGTAATGCCAACATGCATACAGCAGTTGTCAGACCTATAATGTGTTGTGGTCTGGTGGACGACGCTTCAGAAGTCCACCTACTGTTCAATAGTCAACCGAATTCAAAGGATGGCTTTGTTTGTGCATCACAGCCGCACTGAGGACGACACCATCTGATGCACTGAATTTAATGCGACATCTAATGCCTCTGGACATTGTGGCTAGACAAATTGCTGCGACTTCTGCCGTGAGTCTATACTGCCCTATAGACTTCTATATGGATGGTTCCAAACAAGACGACCAGGCTGGCTTTGGGGTGTGCTCGAGAGATCTAGGACTGGTCATATCAAAAAGGTTACCCGACCACTGCAGTGTGTATCAAGCGGAGATCCTTGCAATTAAGGAAGTGGTGGAATGGCTACGATATGTCATAACGACGATTAGCATAAATACCTTCTCAGACAGCTAGGCAGCCATTAAATTTCTGGGGAACGTATTACTGAACACAAAAACCGCCCTCGTATGAAGGAGGTTGTTACTGCCATGAAATTTTTTTTAGAGGCCTAATTTTTATAAAATTTTTGCTAAAGACAAAGTTCCCCTAAAATAATCTTTCAAGACAATATGTTCATTACATTTACTCTATGTACAAAATAGTCATGAAATTTTCTCTTATAATTTAGTTAGTTTCTTGCGTCCTCCTTTTAACAATCAGTTTTAATATTCCCCTCCTTAAATGAATGTCACGTAGTCGATATCTTAGTTATCAAAATGTTTACTGTTTTCCACACCTGAATCCCTAGCTGAGCTGTAGATGTCATACACACAGCTGCACTTGTATTTGTATGCAAAAGGTTTTCACATTGATCACCAAATTCTTTGGTGGAAAATCTACATAAATTGACTTTTTTTCTACCCAACATCTAGCACATCATGTATGTATGCCCTTATTTCCTTTCACCTTGCATAGGGTTTTTTCGCAGTCTCTGGAGAAGGAAGAAATCATGGAATGGTCCTCCAACAAAACTGTTTGGCAATGCAAGTTGACTATTAAATGAACGTCCGTCTCGTGGGTTAGTGAGTCAAACGTAGATTTACTTCAATTTATTGCTGTTTTTTTTCAGCTCTCAAGTATGGCATCGTTGCTTTGTTGAATGTAGAAGTTTGGCCCTTTGTAGCTGATCAGCTTCTACTGTGCTATGTGCTTTACCTACCTGTCAAGTTGATGTAGTATGTGCCCATGACGGTGCTAAAGTACTTTTGAAAAATTACTGGCTTAGCTGTATGCTGCGGTTTCCGAAATAGTTTTTCAAACGATCACCTTAATTGGGATTTGTTGCACCCTACATTGTGGGTGTTAAAAAAAAAGTTTGAGATATTTATTTTGCAGCGCACAGTGTTGCCAAAACGAAAAATCTTGAAAAAAAATCTGCAACTTATAAACGAATACAGGTATAGACTCGAAACTTAATATATTCAATGTTGAAGTGTTCTCCAATAAGTATGGGGACCCTAGCAGGCCCAGAGAATGATCCATGGGGCTTGAAAGTTCGTCAGCTCGAACAATCAAATTTTGAATTGCTTGCCAAACAGTCATTTAAGGGCCGTGAGGGATGATTTATATACCCACCGACATAGGATGGGGGTATACTAATCTAGTCAGTCGCATAAAGTATATATATTCTTGCACGTCTCAAAATTCTGATTCGAACTAGCCATGTCCTTCCGTGCGTCGGTCCGTACGTTCGTCAGTGCGTTCGTCCGTGCGTCCGTCCGTGCGTCGGTCCGTGCGTCCGTCCATGCGTCCGTCCGTGCGTGTCCGTCTGTCGAAATCACGATAGCGGTCGAACGTGTAGAGCTAGCCACTTGAAATCTTGTACAGATACTTTATATTGATGTAGGTCGTTAGGGATTGCAAAAGGGCTATATCGGTTCAGATTTGAATATAGCTCCCATATAAACCGATCACCCGATTTGACTTCATGAGCCCCTGGAAGCCACTATTCTCATCCGATTTGGCTGAAATTTTGTACATGTTATGACTTCCAACAGCTGTGTCAAGTACGGTCCAAATCGGTCAGGAACCTGATATAGCTGCCATATAAACCGATCCCCGATTTGACTTCTTGAGCGCCTGGAAGCCACAATTCTCATCCGATTTGTCTGAAATTTTGTACATAACGTTCTGTCATGACTTCCAACAACTGTGTCAAGTACGGTCCAAATCGGTCAAGAACCTGATATAGCTCCTATATAAACCGATCTCCCGATTTGACTTCTTGAGCCCCTGGAAGACGCAATTTTCATCCGATTTGGCTGGAATTTTGTACATGGTGTTCCGTTATGACTCCTAACAACTGTGTCAAGTACGGTCTAAATCGGTGAAGGACCTGATGTAGCTCCTATATGAACCTATCTCCCGGTTTGACTTTATGAGCCCATGGAAGCCACAATTTTGGTGCGATTTGGCTGAAATTTTGCATATGGCGTTCTGTTATGACTTCCAACAACTGTGTCAAGTGCGGTCTAAATCGGCCAGGAACCTGATATAGCTCTTATATAAACCGATCTCCCGATTTGACTTATTGAGCACTTGGAAGACGCAATTTTCATCCGATTTGCCTGAATTTTTGTATATGGTGTTCTGTTATGACTCCCAACAACTGTGTCAAGTACGGCCCAAATCGGCCAAGAACCTGATATAGCTCCCATATAAACCGATCTCCCGATTTGACTTCTTGAGCACATGGTAGCCACAATTTTAGTCCGATTTGGCTGAAATTTTGCTCATAGTGTTCTGTTATGACTTCCAACAACTGTGTCAAGTATGGTCCAAATCGGTGAAGAACCTAATATAGCACCCATATAAACCGATCCCCGATTTGACTTAATGAACGCATGGAAGCCACAATTTTCATCCGATTTGGGTGGAACTTTGCATGTAATATTCTGTTATGACTCCCAACAACTGTTTCAAGTACGGTCCAAATCGGTCAAGAACCTGATATAGCTCCCATATAAACTGAACTCCCGATTTGACTTCTTGAGCCCCTGGAAGCCACAATTTTCATCCGATTTGGCTGAATTTTTGTACATGGTGTTCTGTTATGACTCCCAATAACTGTGCCAAGTACGGTTCAAATCGGTCAAGAACATGATATAGCTCCCATATAAACCAATCTCCCGATCTGACTTCTTGAGCCCTTAATAGCCGCGATGTTTTTCCGACTTGGCTGAAATTTTACAAATAGAGGTCTGTTATGACTTTCAACTACTGCTTCAAGTACGGTCCATTTCAGTCTATAACTAGTCTTTGTATAAATTTTTTAGCAGAATCCATGGAGGTGGGTTCCCAAGATTCGACCCCGCCGAATGTTAAAGATAGAGCTTGTACATGCTGAAGTGTTAAGTATGTCTCTAACGGTTTCTGAGCTATTGGATCTACAACAATTTTTTTTTTAAATTTTAGTCAAGGTATCGTCGGTATTTCAGAAAATGTGGGACTATTTGTGAACCGAACACCTCAACATTGACTATATTAATTTTCGTGTCCATATCTCTATCTGTTCAAAAGAGCCAGGATTATTTCCAAGATTTTTCGATTTGGCCAATGAAACTCAAGATGGAGAGTTGTGTGTACTAGATTGGGCTAATGTAATCCTTTACAAGCTACGTGCTGCAATTGTAGACTTAAACAAGTTGGGTGTTCAGCCAGTTGGTAGTGCTGAACCAGGCTATGAGTCTCACATTAGCCATCTGTTGTCAGATGATAATTTTTGTGTTACAGAATACCTAATGCCTACCTTGAATTTGACAGATCTCGTAGACAGTGGTCAAAAGAGCATATCCTTGAAACAACGATGAATGGCATTTGCTCGATAAGTGCAGCAGTTGGTGAGACTTGCAATGGCCTCGTCCCATTCTTCCACAAATTTATCCATCGACTAAGCATCTACAACATAGTAGAAGTAGTCATCTTCGGAAAAGGAAATCAGTCCAAGAAAAACCCTGGATGACCGGGGAGATTAGCAATATTGGGAAAGAGGGCCGCAGACTTTTTAACAGACCACGTCGCAAAAGAACCGAAGTTTATTAGGATATGCACTACACACGGCTCAAGGAGTACAATAAGATTACCAGAGCGGCAAAACTTTTTAACAGACCACGTCGTAAAAGAACCGAAGTTTATTAGGATATGCACTACACACGGCTCAAGGAGTACAATAAGATTACCAGAGCGGCAAAAAGTGCCTCCTGGAAGCTTTTCTGCGAACAGGTCGATAGCGTTTATGACGCCGCCAGACATGGGTTTTTCTCTCAAAAACCCATGTCCAAATTGAAACTTTAGTTGACGACATGGGACTGAGAGCAGAGACAACGGAGGACATGTTGAGGCTTTTGATGAAAACCCATTTTCCACAGGATACGAAGCGACTTACAGAGACACCGGAATCTTTGAATAATGACCCGGACCTGATGGAATATTTCCGGCGTTACTATAGAAAGAGGCAGACTATATGGCGCCTCATCTGGCCAAAATTTTCACAGCGTGCATAGGACTTTCATATACTCCGAAAGTCTGGCAGGAAGCAAGGGTGGTGTTTATAACCAAGTCCTGCAAGGCAAGTTATGCAACGCCAAAGGCCTACAGATCCATAAGCCTTACGTTCTATCTACTCAAAATCAGAGAACGTATTGTGGACACCATGATAAAGAGTAGGACATCCAGCGAACTGCTCAAAAAAAAAAAAAAAACAGCATGCCTATGTCAAGGGAAGGTCGGTGGAGACTGCCCTGCACGAGGTTGTGCATAAAATAGAATAGTCCTTTAATATCAAAACATACACACTGGCAGTATGCATTAACATCGAGGTGGCTATTAACAATGTGCGGACTACTTACGCCTCAGTACTTTTGGTGGACTGCTATGGAGAAAAAGTGCAACATAAGAACCATACAACAAGTTCAGAGAACATATTGTCTTGGCATAGGCGGAGAGATGAGGACCAAGCCCACTAGGGCACTGGAGACTATTCTAGATATCCGACCCATTGACATGCAGATTAAGTGTGTGTCAGCCACTGCGGCTGTGAGACTTAAGGCGATTGGAGAATGGATTGAGGATGGTAGCAGCTCATACCATAGCGGTATAATCGAGACGACGATAAGGACCCTGGAAGGCGAGGTTTCTGATCGGATACCTGAGATGAACCTTGAAGTCGAGTGCGAGGCACTGCTGCCATCGGCACAGTCTTGGATTGACGGAACCCTAGTATTGCCATCTGGAAGATCATGTTACACGGATGGATCAAAGCTAGAGAACAGAGTGGGCCTGGGGGTTTACATTGAGAACCCAGGGACTGAGATCTGTTTTAGACTGCATGACC
Source organism: Stomoxys calcitrans (assembly GCF_963082655.1). NCBI lineage: Eukaryota > Metazoa > Arthropoda > Insecta > Diptera > Muscidae > Stomoxys > Stomoxys calcitrans. The sequence continues at coordinate 99,644,611 of NC_081556.1, read as the reverse complement.
ATTATACGGTCCTGCAGGCGAAGATCCGGGCGATCACGGAAGTGGTGTGGTGCTAACGCGAGGACGTCGAATGTGATCATCTTTACCGACAATCAAAATTGCCATAAGGGCAATAACAACCAGGACGGTAAGGTCACGAACAGTCTTGCAGTGTAAGAAGGAGATTAACGCCTTCTCTGAGTATGGCAAAATCCGCATTGTTTGGGTGCTGGGCCATAACGGAGTAAGGGGAAATGAAAGGGCAGAGGGATTTGGCGATGAAGGCCAAAGGACTGCCATCAACAAACTTGGTTAACCCGAAGGCTTTCGGGTCGTCGCAGTCCGAGTTAAGGGAGTGGGCGCCGAATGCACATGCAACATTGTGGAACAGCGAAACGGTCGGTAGGACGGCCAAAATCCTATGGGGGGATCCAGATCGTGAGAAGATGAGACTATTACTGAAAGGAAGCAAGAGTGAGGTCCGCATAGCTTTTAATAGCATAACGGGACACTTAGGACTACAGGCTCACTTTGGTAAAATCGATGCGGCAAGTGATAGCATGTGTAGGGCATGAGGGGAAGATAATGAGACGTTGGAGCATTTCCTTTGTCATTGCCCGGCTTTCGTGTCTAATAGATACCGGCACTTAGGTGGGGGCATAATACCAGACCTGAACAAACTTAGGGTAGTGGTATTGAAAACAATTAAGAATTTTGTAAGTAGCACGGAATTCCTAACTTAAAATTTTCTTTTTCGAGGTTACTTTTTTAGTAGTTAGAGCGCACAACATGCCGATTACTGGAATAGGTGTGTGTCCATAGTGGCATGGGGCGGATTAATATCTGCACCGTCTTTTCAACCTAACCTAAACTAAGCATCTGCTTTCAATAGCTGGAAACTTCCTAGTTTTCAATCAAAAGAATGTAGATTTAGCACTTATGGCTACTATGAGTGGTGTTGAGCAACATAAAGTCGTCTATGTCCCAGTTTTCTCTCGTCATTTTCCAAAAAAAATATGAGCACGTTGCCACTAACCAAAATGTAACGATGTTCGACATTTCCCTTTGCTTCTAATATCGAATTAAATGCATGAATAAAGTCATTCAGAGCAATAATGACCGCAAAGGTTTCCTTGTTGCGAAGCATCGAGTGCCGATAAATTGCAATATGAACGAACAGAAATGGCCACAAATGTGCTAGACACGTACAGCTTCTTGATTGGTGGAGTAATTAATGGTAACATTTGGCGTTCATGGGTTAGCGAAAGCAACCGTAGCTAGTTTGAAAATATAGTTGCTTGCAAAAGGAATCCTTGGTGGTTAATCATGACTAACTAATGTGCATTTAGCTATTAATTGGCAGGGGATAACAGCAGTACGACGCATTCGAATGTGTGGCATAATTATCTTAGCTGCATGCATTTTGAGTCAAATTAATGAAACTCAAGATGTAGAGCGCTGAAAAGAGCCAGACAAAACTTATTTGCCCTACAGTCCCGTTGCTCTTTTCATTAGGCTTGAGGAATAATTACTAAGTTGAATTCTAATCAAGTGAAGTAGACCCACCACCGAAGGAAGGGGGTATACTCATTTTGTCATTTCATTTGCAAAACATCGAAATATCCATGTCCGACCCTATAAAGTATATATTTTCCTGATCAGCATAGAAATCTAAGACGATCTAGCCATGTCCGTCAGTCTGTCCGTCTGTCTGTTGAAATCACGCTTCAGTCTTTAAAAATAGCGATATTGAGCTGAACTTTGCACAGATTATTTTTCTGTTCATAGGCAGGTTGAATTCTAAGATGAGCTATATCGGACTATATCTTCATATCAATATCTCTATTTCAATTCTGTAGCGTGATTTCAACAGACAGACGGACGGACATGGCTTTTATCTTAGATTTTTTCGACGATCATTAATATATTTACTTTTTAGGGTCGAAAATGGATATTTCGATGTGTTGCAAACGGAATGACTAAATGAATATACCCCCATCCATCGGTGGTGGTTGTAAAAATACTCCCTCTAAAATGGGCTCATCCAAAAGACTTACTACTAAATTTTTCCTATGATCGTTTCATTAAGGATCGGGGGATACTTCTCTCATATCAATGAGTGCAGTCTGGTTAAAGTTTTAGCTCAATGACAATGGGCACCGTGTTTTTATGCTGAGTTCGAACGGTGCGCCGCATACCGACACCACTTGAAGAGAGCTCGTAGTCCTATGTATCCCGTTATGATACCAATAGCTAAACTGACCACCTTCTTGCTTCCTTTCAGTAATAGCCTTGTCTTCTCACGATCTGGATCCCCCCATAGGATTTTCGCCGTCCTACCGACCGTTTCGCTAATCCACAATGTCGCATGCGCATTCGTCGCCCACTTCCATAACTCGGACTGCGTCGACCCGAAAGGTTTCGGGTTAACCAAGTTTATTGAAGGCAGTCCTCTGCCCTTCATCACCAAACCCCTCCGCCAATTCCCCTTACTCCGTTATGGCCCGGCACCAAAACGATGCGGATTTTCCCCTCCTCTGAGAAGGCGTTAATCTCCTTCTTACACTGAAAGATAGTTCGTGACCTTACCGTCTTGATTGTTATTGCCCTTATGGCAATTTTACTGTCGGTAAAGATGTTCACACTCGACGTCCTCGCGTTAGAACCACACCACTTCACGCATTCCGTGATCACCCGCATCTCCGCCTGCAGGACCGTCTAAAACAGATGTCAGTCCCTGGGTTCTCAATGTAAAACCCCAGATCCATCCGTGTAACATGATCTTCTAGATGGCAATACTAGGGTTCCGTCAATCCAAGACTGTGACGATGGCAGCAGTTCCTCGCATTCGACTTCAAGGTTCATCTCAGGTATCCGATCGGAAACCTCTTTCCTTCCTTCCAGGTTACCGATCGTCGTCTCGATTATACCGCGATAGCTGCTCCCATCCTCAATCCATTCTCCCATTGCCTTAAGTCTCATAGCCGCAGTGGCTGCCTCACCCTTATTCTGTGTGTCAATGGGTCGGATATCTAAAATAGTCTCCAGTGCCCTAGTGGGCGTGGTCTTCATCGCTCCGCCTATGCCAAGACAACATGTTCTATGAACCTGTTGTATGGTCCTTATGTTACACTTTTTCCCAATAACAGTCCACTAAACTACTGAGGCGTAAGTTAGTATTGGTCTAATCACGCTTTTGTGGAGCTAGTGGACTAACCTAGGATTCAGGCTCCATTTCGAGCCTACGGCCCGTCTACATAGTGCCCAACATCTGTGAGCCTTCTCAGTTTACTCCTGAATGTGACACTTCCAATTCAGTTTTCTGTCCAACATCACACCTAAGTACAATATTTGACATTGTCAGATATCGGTATTGTCTTATTGAGGAAACGAGGTGCGTTAAATTCGCCCACCTCCGTCTTCCTCGTGAACAGGCATATTTCAGTCTTCTCTGGGTTAACATTGAGACCTCTGGGTCTAGCCTAGTCATATGCCATATGCAAGACCCTTTCGGCCCTTCTATTTTGGGTATAGGATACTGTCTAGGTGATCGCAGCCTAGCTGCTGTATGGTTTTCGAATCTAGACGTCTAGCCTTTAGGGTGCAGCGTGCAGCGTATCTCTAGCCCAATTAAGAGAGCCTCTTTCCTTATCGGTGAGAGTTTAGGCATCATTCGCACCAAGCCTTTCAACGAACCTAAGAGTGATGAGCCTTTTTATACCCACCACCGACGGATGGGGGTATATTCATTTTGTCATTCCGTTTGCAACACATCGAAATATCCATTTCCGACCCTATAAAGTATATATATTCTTGATCAGCGTAAAAATCTAAGACGATCTAGACATGTCCGTCCGTCTGTCCGTCTGTCTGTTGAAATCACGCTACAGTCTTCAAAAATAGAGATATTGAGCTGAAACTTTGCACAGATTCTTTTTTTGTCCATAAGAAGGTTAAGTTCGAAGCCTTTCACCAAGCCTTTCAACGAACCTAAGAGTGATGAGCCTTTTTATACCCACCACCGACGGATGGGGGTATATTCATTTTGTCATTCCGTTTGCAACACATCGAAATATCCATTTCCGACCCTATAAAGTATATATATTCTTGATCAGCGTAAAAATCTAAGACGATCTAGACATGTCCGTCCGTCTGTCTGTTGAAATCACGCTACAGTCTTCAAAAATAGAGATATTGAGCTGAAACTTTGCACAGATTCTTTTTTTGTCCATAAGAAGGTTAAGTTCGAAGATGGGCTATATCGGACTATATCTTGATATAGCCCCCATATAGACCGATCCGCCGATTTAGTGTCTTAGGCCAATAAAAGCCACATTTATTATCCGATTTTGCTGAAATTTAGGACAGTGAGTTGTCTTAGGCCCTTCGACATCCTCCGCCAATTTGGCTCAGATCGGTCCACATTTGGATATAGCTGCCATATAGACCGATCCTCCGATTTAGGGTCTTAGGCCCATAACAGCCACATTTATTATCAGATTTTGCTGAAATTTGGGACAGTACGTTGGCTCTTCGACATCCTCCGTCAATATGGCTCAGATTGGTTCAGATTTGGATATAGCTGCCATATAGACCGATCTCTCGGTTTTAGGTTTTGGCGCCATAAAAGACGCATTTATTGTCCGATGATGCCGAAATTTGGGACAAAGAGCTAAGTAAAGCCCCTCCACATATTTCTGCAATTTGGTCTTGATCGATCAAGATTTGCATATAGCTGCCATATGGACCGATCTCTCGATTTAAAGTCTTGGCCCCATAAAAGGCGCTTTTTTAATCCGATTGCACTAAAATTTGACACACTGACTTATGTTAGGCTTTTCGACATCCGTGTCGTATATAAAGGGTGATTTTTTTGAGGTTAGGATTTTCATGCATTAGTATTTGACAGATCACGTGGGATTTCAGACATGGTGTCAAAGAGAAAGATGCTTAGTATGCTTTGACATTTCATCATGAATAGACTTACTAACGAGCAACGCTTGCAAATCATTGAATTTTATTACCAAAATCAGTGTTCGGTTCGAAATGTGTTCATTCACCGTAACGTTGCGTCCAACAGCATCTTTGAAAAAATACGGTCCAATGATTCCACCAGCGTACAAACCACACCAAACAGTGCATTTTTCGGGATGCATGGGCAGTTCTTGAACGGCTTCTGGTTGCTCTACACTCCAAATGCGGCAATTTTGCTTATTTACGTAGCCATTCAACCAGAAATGAGCCTCATCGCTGAACAAAATTTGTCAAAATTTCGAACCGAACACTGATTTTGGTAATAAAATTCAATGATTTGCAAGCGTTGCTCGTTAGTAAGTCTATTCATGATGAAATGTCAAAGCATACTGAGCATCTTTCTCTTTGACACCATGTCTGAAATCCCACGCAATCTGTCAAATACTAATGCATGAAAATCCTAACCTCAAAAAAATCACCCTTTAGTTCAGATCGGTTTATTTTAAGATATAGCTACTAAAAAGACCAATATTTTGTTATATACAACTGAACAATGACTTTTACTTATTAGTATTTGGTCCAAATCGGAACATATATTTATATAGCTGCTATGGGGCATAAGGTATGAGTTTTGTGCCGGATTTTGACGAAAGGTGGTTTACATATATATCCGAAGTGGTGGGTATCCAAAGTTCGGCCCGGCCGAACTTAACGCTTGTTTTATTTCAACCTCTTAAAGAGCGTAATGGTGTGCCGGAAAAGGCCGATGGCCTAGGTGAATTTTAGCCATGCGAAGATAAAACAGATTCGATCATGTCCTCAAGACTCGAACCAGGTGTCTTCTTCAAAAGCCCCTGCTGGCCAATCGTCTATCGGCTAGTGGAGCCAAGCGCAGCCGCTCCACCGGTCGACATCTCAAGAAGACAATTGGCTATGGCCTGATATCATCACCGTAGCTCTTGACTCTATGGAGTCCATTCTAAGCCTACTCCTAGGCTCTATATATGCCGTTCCACTGGAAACAGCCGCCTAATGCATAACCCTATCGTTCAGGAGAAGTCCGAATCCAACTCGTCTTCAAATGCCTGCGATTTTCCTTGGCCAACATTTCTATGTTTGCTAAAACAGCAGTCATATCTTCTTTCCAATTTTCAGCAGACAAAAACTGTTGTTGCAGCAAACATTTTTGCTATTTTGAATAATAAGTCCGAAATTCAATTCCGCCAGGATGTTGGAGTATACAGATGACAGTCCGTTGACTATCCCATTCCAATTGTTCCGAGGTATGCGGGCCTCTTCTTCCCCCTTTCGCTATATTAGCAAAGGTTCTTGGACACATTTTACTATGGTTTGCCTTAGTTCTTTTGCGGATCGCAGGTGACCGCAGCTTTTTGGCTAGCTGGTGTGTTATTTTCGAATCTAGATCTGTAGCCTTTGGGGTTCCTTATACAGCAAATCATTGAGCCCAATCAAGAGAGCCTTTTTCTTTATCGCTGAGAATCTTGGATCATTCGCATCCCTGAGAGCGTGTGGTGTGGTTGATGTTTTATCCACCCAAGAGGGGGGGCTAATCTGATAATCATAAAAAAAAACGTATGTTACCCTATTTAATTTGGACTCAAAAACACAGCTATGCACCTCTAGCTTCGCACTAGCTAGCTCGTCTTATTCATGGGTTCGTCGCGTGCCCAGTCCAACATACAACCACCGAACACAATTTTTTTAGGTGCACTTGGATACTTAACAAAAAAAAATAACCAAAACAAAATAAATCCGCACTCTCAAAGAAAATTACAAAGCCATTCTTAGACCTTATCAAACTGCCGAAATTGGCATACGGACGGACTCAATAACGGACACCAGTATACTAATTGCGTTCACCTTTCATCACTTCCATGTACTCCAGATCTCATTGAGTACAAATATCCACTACCCTCCCTGCCTTGCGACCGTTTATAAATATCATCGATCGCCCTAAATCATACTAACAACAAGTTAGCTTAACCGATCATATTTATGGGACAGCTGACTACTTGGACAGACCTAACAACAATTTACCAGCGCATAACAAAATCAAATAATTTCTTAAGAGAGTACATTTCTAGTATTTATTCAATGAATGAAGAAAGAAAAAGGTAAATAAACAAAATAATAGTAACTTATAGGTAGGTATGTACGTTCATCTAAGGTATGTATTGAATTAAAATCATAATTGCCTAACTAAAGAGAGTACGTAAGGGAGTAGCAAAACAAAAATTCTAGAGTATCATAAAGAATGAGAAAAAGTTGTAGCAAAAGTGTTATACTTCTTTTTTTTTTTGTTTTTTTTTTGTATTACAATTCAAGTTCTCAATAAAAAAAAGAAAGGCTTATTACTCAGAGAGAAATTTGGTGACATTCATGAATGAAAGCTAGTAATTGGAAACATGTTAGAGTCTAACCAAAATCTATGGGAAAGTATCTACATGGTGCCAAAAGAAATTACCAAAATATAAAGGTAGTTTGCCATATAGGGCTTCCCACACAAAATTTATAGGAATAATTTCCGAGGTATCTTATATTGGTGAAATGGTATATATTCATAAAAGGTAACTATTTGAATTGTCTTTTACTCACATTTCATTCATCACATTGTTTCTTACTCCATCGTTGGGCCCATCGATATCGTTTCTGATGAAGATTTGCTTAAAGCTGTAAGAGATTACAAATTTTATATGTATATACCATTTCCGGGTTTATACCAGGAAAATTCCTTTTTCACACCGAGGAGTTTAGTAGCTTAAAGAATTATCTTAATATTTAGAGGCATATTCCATCACGTTTCCAATTGGTGTGTACCGTTCAGCTCTCACGTGTTCCGCTCTTCCTCTACCAGTTAGGGTTTTAGTGTGATTTCCAGAGGTCTGCACTTTATGAGGCTCGCTTAATCAAATTACTTTATTTGGGTCAGGGTTAGGTGGTGTACAAATTTGAAGAGTATAGGAGAAATCTATTGTATTATGCTTATTCCTTCTCCAGATCCCAAGAAATTTAGGGAAGTTTACTTTCTTCAGAAGGCAAATAGGGTATAGTATATATGGCTTGAGAATTCTGGGGAGCAGTTACCACAGTCACACCAAGGTAACACGTGGTCTTATCAACCGTCCCGCCAGCCAATACGTCTAAAAACAGAATTTTATTTAAGATAATGCTTTTTCTTTCTTCCTTCTTTCCAAGAAAAACTTACCCTCAGATCTTTCAACTATTCTTTTATTTAGGTAAATTTCTGCCAAACACGATGTAGTTTAAAACCACTTGCCCAACTTGGCTATTCGACCACAGAACTCTTTGTCCTACTGTACAAAGACTCTTATAAGATTATCTGTCTAATCAGACCGACTGAGAACCACTTCTTAAGACTTTGAAATCACAATTGAAATGTGGAAGAATTTTGTCGCCAAGCATGGCATACTTCTTACTGTGTGATGTCCAATATCTCCGTTAACAACAACACCACAAGAAAAAAAAAAAACACGAAAAAAAAACTACTTGCTATCGGATAACATCAATCAATTATTCAAAGCTCACAATCGGCAGATCAATAAACAATGCTTACAGCTGATTACTCTTCTCACCCAATGAATGTTATGCGCCTTATTTGGATATTCTTAACAGAGGTCGACCGTTAAATTTCAAAACTTCATAACCCATCTGCAGCAAAGTATATATAAAGATCAAAGAAAATTGAGCTCTAAAGTCGAATATTTCCCACTACAAAACAGATGAGGATGTGAAGGACATTCAAGAGAAGACTTAGCTGGAAAAAAGGAAATTCGTTATCTCGGCAATTTTTGAAGATCTTTGGCATGGTATACCCCGAGCTCTTTGCCAGTGTCATCCTTTAGCTCATAGTAGGAATTGCCTATTTTGCGACTAACAATACTCTTGCGGAATGTAGGGGCTAGTTTCGAATTAAACTTCTTAGCTGCATTACTTTGAACAAAATTCCTAGACAATACGATTTCACCTTTGGTATACTGGACAGGTCTACTACGCAGATTATATCTAACAGCATTTTCCATGTAAGAATCTGAGATCTTTCGTTTGGCTTGTTCCCTCATAAGTTGAAGATAGTCGGGGTACTTTAATCGGGTGTCCTCTGAAACAAGCCCTATCCCGCGCAGCATTTCATAATCTTTACCATTTAAAATCATCTCCTGACCAAATACCAGACTGTATGGCGAATAACCTGTACTTCTATGAACCGTTGATCTAAGAGCCGCACATATCTCTGGCAGATTGCAATCCCAATTGGTGTGATCGTTCCCAATGTACGCCCGGATGGATGCCAGCACCGACCTATTCACCCGTTCAGACGAATTAGACTGGGGAGAGTAAATTGCGGTGCAAACATGTCTCACTCCAAATCCAGTGAGAAACGACTCGAAAATCCCAGATCTAAATTGGCTCCCATTATCCGTCAGAACGGTTTCTGGTACACCAAATACAGGGAAAACAAATTTTCGTAAGTAGTCGCAAATCAATCCGGAAGTGAATTTACGCAAAGGCTGCAAAAATAAGAACTTAGTCAAATGGTCAACGATTATGAGCACTCCAATATTACCACTTTTCGATCGAGGGTAAGGTCCGAGTAGATCAAGGAAAAGCTTTTGGAATGGGCGTTCAGATGTCATGGGCCTACCCATAGGCGGTCTCAAAATAACGTTAGGGTTTTTCGTGCATCTACAGGTCTCACATTTAGAAACATAGTCCCGAATCTGCAAGGTCATTTTGGGCCAAAATAAGTACCTTTTTATCTTCTCCATGGTCTTGGCTATTCCGCAGTGCGCAGACGAAGGTGGATTATGGGCGCGATGAAGTACACTAGGAACCAGACTTTTCGGAATCCATAATCTCCAGCAGTCTCCTTGGTCATCTATACTGCTAGAAAACTGCGTCCTCTTGTAGAGAAAATCGTCAACAACCTTCAAATCGGGATACCTAGAACCCGCCTGTAGGACCTTTTCCTTAAGCACCTCATACTCCTTCGACCTAAATTGATCCGAAGACAAATCGACAATAGGACCATCATCCTCAACTGCATCTATCTCCTCACCGGGTATACGAGAAAGTGTATCGGCAACAACATTGGCGGATCCTTTCCTGTGCAATATGGTAAATCTAAACCCTTGGAGCTTGAGTGCCCATCTCGCCAACCGGCCAGAGAGATCACGCTGCCTCATTAGCCACTGAAGGCTAGCGTGATCAGTTATGACGCAGAACTCCTGGCCCTCGATATATGCGCGAAACTTTTTGATCCCCTGGACGACGGCGAGACATTCAAGCTCTGTTACCGAGTAATTTCGTTGTGCCTTGGTCAGTTTAACCGACATGAATGCTATGGGTAATTCGATTCCCTCATCGTTTTCCTGAGCCAAAACACAGCCCAGACCATTCAAACTCGCGTCGCACAGCAATATAAATCTCTTGTTGAAGTCAGGAGTGACCAAAACGGGTGTCGATGTCAGCATGGACTTCAATCTTTCGAAGGACGCCTGCGCTCTTTCATTCCAACAAAAAGTCTTACCCTTCTTCAGAAGTTCCGTCAAGTCGAAGGAAATGGACGCGAAGTTGTTGATAAACCTCCTGTACCAACCTGAGAGTCCTAGGAAACTCCTTAGCTGCTTCACAGAGGAAGGTACAGGAAAGTCTATAATCGCCCTTATCTTCTCGGGATCGGTCTTTATCTGCCCATTCCCCACAATAAAGCCCAAATACCTGACCTCCGTCATGCAAAATTTCGACTTAGAAATATTTATGGTGAGATTGGCCTTGCATAAGCACAAAGCCACTTCACGCAACAAGATCAAATGCGAATCAAAATCATCAGATAATACGAGTAAATCGTCTAAATAAACAAAAACTCTACTGCGCAAATGTGACGGTATCACACGGTCCATGAGGCGACATAACGTCTGGGGCGCGTTGCACAATCCAAATGGCATTACTGTATATTGGTACAGTGGCCTATTTGGAATTGTGAACGCTGTCACCTGGCGAGACCTTTCGTCCAACGGAATCTGCCAGAACGCGTGTTTCATGTCCAGACCAGTAATGAATCTAGCAGGAGGTAGTCGACTCAAAATGCCATCTATGTATGTGTGGCAGGGGGTAGGCATCTTCAATGTATGTTTATTAATTTCACGGGAGTCTAAACATAGCCTCTTCTTATCCCCTCGCCTAACAAGCACGCAATTGCTGCTCCACGGGCTGGTGGACTCCTCTATGACCCCCAAGGCCAACATGTGATCAACTTCATCAAACATCATCTTCTCGACGGCCGGTGACACGGGCCAATGCCGCTGTTTGATTGGCTTAGTTCCACCCACATCGATCGTGTGCGTTATAAGATCCGTTCTGCCAAGCCCATTCTTCTCATACGAGGGGAAAGTAGCTATCACCTCATTAAGCCTTCCTTTCTGTCCCATGGTAAGGTCATGCACCATCGCCGGGCCCCCAGGTTTAATATCCTTCCCTACATCGAGTTCAGAGACCACCGGAACATCCCCAATATTAGCCACAGCATCAAAAAGACCGAACTTCTTCCAGAAATCTTGCCTCAAAGATGGAACTATAAAAAATTCTATTTCCGTTGAAATATTCCTGTACGTCAATTCAGTGGTAAATTTTCCTACGACCTCATTAGGAGATCCATTGGCCGTGTTAACATTGCCTCTACATTTCTTGATCTTCCTCTCATTTAAAACAAACTTTGCCGCCTCAAATCCAACGCAACTGATGGTAGCACCAGAATCAAGAAGTGCTAAAAAATTTCTACCAAATAAATCGATATCTATGTACAACCTGCTATCATTGCCGAAAACTACTGCTGAAACCAACTGGGATCTGGTAGAAATCACATCCTTCCAAAATCTGCGCAATCGCCTTGTCGAGCGTTTCGGAGTATTCCTCAAAGGTGTAGAGTTGGAAAAAATTCGTTGCCTTACTTCTAAATAATTTTTAAGCCTCTCGTGATATGGTAATAAAGTCCTCAAAAGTGGGTTCCTAGTACTAAAATTCCTGGCAGGCAAATCTATAGATATCTCCCCTGTTTGTACTGCTACTGAGGACAATCCGGATGCGACAGTTTGGTGTTGGTTGCCGCATCCCTCCTCCGGTTTTCCGAAGGATTGCACTTTCGGCATCTAGGCTTGAATACATCCTTGGTCCCGCAACCATAGCAAAAAATCCTCCTGGGCTCAAGACAATCATCGTATCGGTGACCCTTGGAATCACAATTCCAGCATGTAACATTCCCGTTTCTGTGCTGCATATCAGCCACAACATCGTCCTCAAATATGTCATCGCCGTCAGAATCCTGTATAGCAGAAATATTTCCCCGAAAACCTCGCATGCGACTAGCCTGGGGGTATGACTCAGAGAAGAATGTTTCATGACGACCCACTTCTTCACGAAGACGGGCCAAGGAGTCTATCCGCAAATGAAGCAATTCGTATCTTAGCCCTGGTTTGGAGTTTCTCAGGAGAATCTCGACCAAGTCACGTTCACATACGACGGATGAGAGCTTTTCAACCAACTCCTCGACAGCAGTCTGGTAATCCTCGAAGGTCTCGCTCTCTTTCTGGCGGCGCTTCCTTATTCTTTCCCATATGTCCAAGTCCGATAAGTTGTCGTCAAATTTCCTATGCAATTCAAAACGAAAAGTATCCCAATCAAACCGAGGATTTCTTCTGTGAAACTTCCAAAACCATCTATCTGCCTTGCCAAACAACAAAACATGCAAATTATCGCACAATAGCTCAAAATTTCCTTCAAGATTCTGCCTCGTTAGTGCCTCAACCCTGTAGACGAATTCATCGGTCGATATGCCGTCTTTCGAGCCATCGAACTTCAGATGCCAATTCTGAATTAGCGATGATACCTTCTCCGGAACAACAGAACATCGTGTCCTATTGCTGGTATGTGTGTTCCGTCTATCCACGCTAGGATGGTCATCCCTATTAGAAGAAAAGTTACGAACGCCAGCCCCCATACTAGGCATCTCCCTGGGCCAATCATATTCAGATATATTGGAACCCCGAGGGGACTCCGAAATGGTCATATTATCAAAACACGCCCTAACTTGCCTTTCAATCATGTCATTCCGTGATGCTGCAAGGCCGCGGAAATTCCTCTCCTGTTCTGCACATACTATGTTTCTAATCAAATCGTAATCCACTTGAGACCTATTCTCAGATCTACATTGGTTCCGGTCATCGTCTTTATCGGTAAACTTAACTCTTTGAGTGCCACAATTAGAATCCCTCATGACCGCTTCAGCCAAGTTCCCTTGAAAATTCATGGAACGGGTAACAGGACGACCGAAAGTTGTCTTCCCTCTACTACTCTTAGACTTAGGTTTAGTCCCAGTGTTTCGATTAGCATCATCAACCCCTCCCTGAGCATCACGATTCCCCTCATCTGAGGATAGAAGATTTAGTAGCAACTCCGCGGACTGATCCGGGAAATCGACTTGCGACAATAGGCAAGGTGTCTTACAAGTTGGACAGTTCTGGGTCTCACCAAGCCAAGATCGAGCACAAGTTCTATGAAAAGTGTGTTTACAGTGGGTTACAGCCAAAGGTCTTTCGTTGCCTAAAGACACCTTGCAAATAGTACAGATAGCAGCTGACCCGCTATTGGACAAATCTTCATTGCTATGTCTTACAGACATTTTAATATAACGATAATATAATAAATATAAGTAATCAAACGTCTATCCTCATAATCTGCTGAATCCCTAATATGATGAAATTTGGATATATTCTAAAAAGAAGTATTTTGGTGAACTAAATTCTATTGCAGTTAAAGTTTTATAGTTACAAGGACCCGCCGAAAACCCAAAATCTGTAATGTGGTCAGAGAATCAAAGACTACTCTAATTTCCGATAAATCCAAGCAAACAAAATCTAAGCAAAATCAGTAGATCCGAAAGGAAATATTTGAAAGATAAATCAGGCCAGATATGTAAATTTATTCTCAGAAAATTCTTCGGGTCGACCAATCCGGAACCGAATTGCTATCGCTTATTCCATACAAAAAATTTAACAGAAATTCAACAAACAATTTCTAGCATCAAATTCATCAAATCAAAATGGAAAATAAACAAACAAATGAATTGTGAAGAGGTATGATCTGCACAATATACGAGAATCCCAAAACATACCGAAAGTAAATGCCATGCCTAAACAGAGCAAATAACCTTACAAGTTTTGGGCCCCACGTTGGGCGCCATTGGTGTGGTGTGGTTGATGTTTTATCCACCCAAGAGGGGGGGCTAATCTGATAATCATAAAAAAAAACGTATGTTACCTTATTTAATTTGGACTCAAAAACACAGCTATGCACCTCTAGCTTCGCACTAGCTAGCTCGTCTTATTCATGGGTTCGTCGCGTGCCCAGTCCAACATACAACCACCGAACACAATTTTTTTAGGTGCACTTGGATACTTAACAAAAAAAAATAACCAAAACAAAATAAATCCGCACTCTCAAAGAAAATTACAAAGCCATTCTTAGACCTTATCAAACTGCCGAAATTGGCATACGGACGGACTCAATAACGGACACCAGTATACTAATTGCGTTCACCTTTCATCACTTCCATGTACTCCAGATCTCATTGAGTACAAATATCCACTACCCTCCCTGCCTTGCGACCGTTTATAAATATCATCGATCGCCCTAAATCATACTAACAACAAGTTAGCTTAACCGATCATATTTATGGGACAGCTGACTACTTGGACAGACCTAACAACAATTTACCAGCGCATAACAAAATCAAATAATTTCTTAAGAGAGTACATTTCTAGTATTTATTCAATGAATGAAGAAAGAAAAAGGTAAATAAACAAAATAATAGTAACTTATAGGTAGGTATGTACGTTCATCTAAGGTATGTATTGAATTAAAATCATAATTGCCTAACTAAAGAGAGTACGTAAGGGAGTAGCAAAACAAAAATTCTAGAGTATCATAAAGAATGAGAAAAAGTTGTAGCAAAAGTGTTATACTTCTTTTTTTTTTTGTTTTTTTTTTGTATTACAATTCAAGTTCTCAATAAAAAAAAGAAAGGCTTATTACTCAGAGAGAAATTTGGTGACATTCATGAATGAAAGCTAGTAATTGGAAACATGTTAGAGTCTAACCAAAATCTATGGGAAAGTATCTACATGGTGCCAAAAGAAATTACCAAAATATAAAGGTAGTTTGCCATATAGGGCTTCCCACACAAAATTTATAGGAATAATTTCCGAGGTATCTTATATTGGTGAAATGGTATATATTCATAAAAGGTAACTATTTGAATTGTCTTTTACTCACATTTCATTCATCACATTGTTTCTTACTCCATCGTTGGGCCCATCGATATCGTTTCTGATGAAGATTTGCTTAAAGCTGTAAGAGATTACAAATTTTATATGTATATACCATTTCCGGGTTTATACCAGGAAAATTCCTTTTTCACACCGAGGAGTTTAGTAGCTTAAAGAATTATCTTAATATTTAGAGGCATATTCCATCACGTTTCCAATTGGTGTGTACCGTTCAGCTCTCACGTGTTCCGCTCTTCCTCTACCAGTTAGGGTTTTAGTGTGATTTCCAGAGGTCTGCACTTTATGAGGCTCGCTTAATCAAATTACTTTATTTGGGTCAGGGTTAGGTGGTGTACAAATTTGAAGAGTATAGGAGAAATCTATTGTATTATGCTTATTCCTTCTCCAGATCCCAAGAAATTTAGGGAAGTTTACTTTCTTCAGAAGGCAAATAGGGTATAGTATATATGGCTTGAGAATTCTGGGGAGCAGTTACCACAGTCACACCAAGGTAACACGTGGTCTTATCAACCGTCCCGCCAGCCAATACGTCTAAAAACAGAATTTTATTTAAGATAATGCTTTTTCTTTCTTCCTTCTTTCCAAGAAAAACTTACCCTCAGATCTTTCAACTATTCTTTTATTTAGGTAAATTTCTGCCAAACACGATGTAGTTTAAAACCACTTGCCCAACTTGGCTATTCGACCACAGAACTCTTTGTCCTACTGTACAAAGACTCTTATAAGATTATCTGTCTAATCAGACCGACTGAGAACCACTTCTTAAGACTTTGAAATCACAATTGAAATGTGGAAGAATTTTGTCGCCAAGCATGGCATACTTCTTACTGTGTGATGTCCAATATCTCCGTTAACAACAACACCACAAGAAAAAAAAAAACACGAAAAAAAAACTACTTGCTATCGGATAACATCAATCAATTATTCAAAGCTCACAATCGGCAGATCAATAAACAATGCTTACAGCTGATTACTCTTCTCACCCAATGAATGTTATGCGCCTTATTTGGATATTCTTAACAGAGGTCGACCGTTAAATTTCAAAACTTCATAACCCATCTGCAGCAAAGTATATATAAAGATCAAAGAAAATTGAGCTCTAAAGTCGAATATTTCCCACTACAAGCGATACGCTTTTTATTATTCCAACCTCTTAACGAGCGTAATGGCTTGCCAGAAAAGGCCGATGGACTGGGCAAAATATAGTCATGCGAAGATAAAATAGATTCGGCCTTGTCCTCAAGGCTCGAATCAGGTGTGTTCTTCAAAAGCCCTTGCTGACCAGTCGTCTGTCGGCTAGTGGAATCTGGCACAGCCGCCGGTCGAGATCTCAGAGGCAGACTATTTGTTACGGCCTTATATCATCACTGTAGCTGCAGGCTCTATGGAGTCCATTCTAAGCCTACTCCTAGGCTCTATGTCTGTCGTTTCTCAGTAAACAGACGCCTAATGCA
Organism: Stomoxys calcitrans; assembly: GCF_963082655.1. Lineage (NCBI taxonomy): Eukaryota > Metazoa > Arthropoda > Insecta > Diptera > Muscidae > Stomoxys > Stomoxys calcitrans. The sequence goes on along the minus strand of NC_081556.1, from coordinate 99,627,825 downwards.
TAAAACTATCGTTTAGCAGAAGTCCGAATACAACTCATCTTCAAATGCCTGCGATTTGTCAAGGCCAACATTCTTTTATGTTTGCTGAAACAGCAGCCATATCTACTTTCCAATTTTTAGCAGACAAAAATTGTTGTTGCAGCAAACATTTTTGCTATTTTGAGCAACAAATTTCGTTGCGTGGACAGGATATAGAAAATCCAGTGAAGGCGAGCGAATGTGTATGGTTATTGAAAATTACCCCAGACTATCTTAAAGTTTGATATAGGGTATATCGTACACAAATTTTCATTTCAAATTATTTCAATATTCAATAACAACATCAAGAGTCCTAAATATACAAGCTGTAAGAAAAGTTTTCCCCCCACACTTCTTCTTAACAAGCCTCACTGAATGGAACAATCTCTCCTTTGTGTGTTACCATTCACCATCTGTGAAACAAAAAACCTAATTTTCTGTTGTTTTCTTTTTTTCTTACAGTTATCCCCGCAATCGTTCCGCCACCTCGTCAACACCAACACAACAACATCATCAGCAACAGACATCCTCCCATCATTTGCAACATTCTGCCTCCATGTCGCACGCCACACACCAGCATCAACAACAGCAGCAGCAACAGCAACACTCCTCCTCGCAACATCATCCGCAGCGTTCCTCCATGTCACAGCCACAACAACTGCCATTGCATAAAAAGCAACCACATCGTACACCATCGCAACGCCTGCGTGCCGTTACGGCGGCCCGAAAATTCCATTTTGTGTTCGATCCAGCGGGGCGTCTCTGCTACTACTGGTCCATGGTCGTATCGCTGGCCTTCCTCTACAATTTCTGGGTGATCATTTATCGCTTTGCCTTCCAGGAGATCAATCGGCGCACAATAGTCGTGTGGTTCTGTCTCGACTACTTTTCGGATCTGCTGTATCTCATCGATATCTTCTTTCACTTTCGCACCGGCTATCTGGAGGATGGCGTCCTGCAGACTGACGCCTCAAAGCTGAGGCAACACTACATGAACTCGACGATATTCTACATAGACTGCCTGTGTTTGCTGCCATTGGATTTTTTATACTTATCGATAGGATTTAATTCAATTTTACGCTCGTTTCGTTTAGTGAAAATCTACAGATTTTGGGCATTTATGGACCGCACCGAACGCCACACGAACTATCCCAATTTGTTTCGTTCGCTGGCGCTCATCCACTATCTCCTTGTGATATTCCATTGGAACGGGTGTCTCTACCACATTATCCATAAGAATAATGGATTCGGTTCGCGCAACTGGGTCTACCACGACTCCGAGTCGGCCGATGTAGTTAAACAATATTTACAGAGTTATTATTGGTGTACGTTAGCTTTAACAACGATCGGCGATCTGCCGAAGCCCCGATCAAAGGGCGAATATGTCTTTGTGATATTACAGCTGCTATTTGGATTAATGCTATTTGCGACGGTGTTGGGGCACGTAGCCAACATTGTGACGTCAGTGAGTGCGGCACGCAAAGAATTTCAAGGTGAGTACAAAATGCTTCCCTTCTTTGACTCTTTGATAGACATTTTTTTGTTTCTAATGATAAGAATTCGATGAAGGATTGAGTGGAACTATGAAACAGCATATGAAGCATTTAAGGGGGCGAAAAAAGGACAAATTTTGTATGAAATTTCCTCCTAAAGACAACAATTCTATGAAATTTCTTCTTAGTGTACTTTTCTATTCTTTCCAGAGACAAAATTTGTGTGAAATTTTCTCTAAATACAAAATTGTATGAAATTTTCTCTAAAGGCAAAAATTGTATGAAATCTTCTCTAAAGACAAAATTTTTATGAAATTTTCTCTAAAGACAAAATTTGCATGAAATTTTTCTGAACAAAAAATTTCTATGAAATTTTCTCCAAAGACGAAATTTCAGCTAACGGCTAAATGATAGATTCTTTGAATTGTTCGGGATGAGTCATATTTCTCGGAGTTATTCTAGAGAGAAAATCGAAATAGGGCTTGAATTTTATTTAAAAAAGCCTTCGTTGATATATATATATATATCTATTTCAACATTTTATCAAAATTCGTCCCGTGAGTCAAAGCGGCATCAATCGGACCAAGATATAAAAGAAGTAAAAGCGTTCTAAGTTCGGCGGGGCCGAATCTTATATACCCTTCACCACGGATCGCATTTGTCGAGTTCTATGCGCGGTAACTCTTTTTAGACAAACAAAGAATAATGAATAAGAACTGTTATACCATTGGAGCTATATCAAGTTATAGTCCGATTCGAACAATAAATGAATGCTGAACATTGTAGAAGTCATTGTGTAAAATTTCAGTTCATTCGAAAAAGAATTGCGCCTTGTATGGGTTCAAGAAGCAAAATCGGAAGATCGGTTTATATGGGAGCTGCATCAAGCTATTGATCGATTCTAACCATATTCGACACGTATGTTGAAGGTCATGAGAGAACCCGTGGTACAAAATTTTTTCTAAATTGGATGAAAATTGCGCCATCTAGAGGCTCAAGAAGTCAAGACCCAAGATCGGTTTTTATGGCAGCTATATCAGGTTATGGACCGATTTGAACTATTCTTAGCACAGTTGTTGAAAGTAATAACAAAACACCTCATGGAAAATTTCAGCCAAATCGGATAATAATTGCGTCCTCTAGAGGCTCAAGAAGTCAAGACACCAGATCTGTTTATATGACAGCTGTATCAGGTTATGAACCGATTTGAACCTTGCTTGGCACAGTTGTTGGATATCATAACAAAATATTTCGTGAATAAATTCATTTCAATCGGATAAGAATTGCGCCCTCTAGGGGCTCAAGAAGTCAAGACCCAAGATCGGTTTATATGGCAGCTATATCAGGTTATGGACCGATTTGAACTATTCTTAGCACAGTTGTTGAAAGTAATAACAAAACACCTCATGGAAAATTTCATTCCAATCGGATAAGAAATGCGCCCTCTAGAGGCTCATGAAGTCAAGACCCAAGATCGGTTTATATGGCAGCTATATCAGGTTATGGACCGATTTGAACCATACTTAGCATTGTTGTTGGATATCATAACAAAATATTTCGTGAATAAATTCATTTCAATCGGATAAGCATTGCGCCCTCTAGGGGCTCAAGAAGTCAAGACCCAAGATCGGTTTATATGACAGCTATATCAGGTTATGGACCGATTTGAACCAAACTTGGTACAGTTATTGAAAGTCATATCAAAACACGTCGTGCAAAATTTCATTCCAATCGGATGAGAATTGCGCACTCTACAGGCTCAAGAAGTCAAGACCCAAGATCATTTTATATGGCAGCTATATCAGGTTATGGACCGATTTGAACTATTCTTAGCACAGTTGTTGAAAGTAATAACAAAACACCTCATGCAAAATTTCAGCCAAATCGGATAATAATTGCGCCCTCTAGAGGCTCAAGAAGTCAAGACCCAAGATCGGTTTATATGACAGCTATATCAGGTTATGGACCGATTTCAACCAAACTTGGTATAGTTGTTGGATATCATAACTAAACATGTCGTGCAAATTTCATTCCAATCGAATAAGAATTGCGCACTCTAGAGGCTCAAGAAGTCAAGACCCAAGATCGGTTTATATGGCATCTATATCAAAACATGGACCGATTTTAACTATACTTAGAACAGTTGTTGGAAGTGATATCAAAACACCTCGTGCGAAATTTCAAATCGGACCAGAATTGCGCCCTTTAGAGACCCAAGAAGTCAAGACCCAAGATCGCTTTATATGGCAGCTATTTCAAAACATGGACCGATATGGCCCATTTACAATCCCAACCTATCCGACCCTACACTAATAAGAAGTATTTGTACAAAATTTCAAGCGGCTAGCTTTACTCCTTCGAAAGTTAGCGTGCTTTCGACAGACAGATGGACGGACGGACTGACGGACGGACTTGGCTAGATCGTCATAAAATGGCACGACGATCAAGAATATATATACTTTTGGGGTCCCAGACGCATCTTTCGAGGTGTTACAAACCGAATGACGAAAATAGTATACCCCCATCCTATGGTGGAGGGTATAATAAACCAAAATGTCGTCCGTCTGAGTATCGGTAGACCAAGGTAAGACAAATAAAAAAGCATTGAGTTTGGACGTGCTGAACTTTAAATACCCACCACCTCAGGTATATAAATTTACCAAAGGCCGGCCCAAGACCATTCATTGGAACCACATATTGATGTATTTGAAGTCTACTGAAGAGTGAGACACTTAAAAGAGAGTTAAACGTACAAGGGATAGCAAATTCGCAATAAAAACCAGGATGAAAGTCATTAGCAGGCAAAACCAAGGTTTGGTAGCGGAGAAATGCGGGGTCTATCACAGGGAGGAGAAGGAGGAATGAAATCCCTTGACAAGCTTGGCTAAGACTAAAGTTATGGCGTTCCACTTGGCCAAGGCAATCGTTTTCAAGATTGGCAGTGAAGTGACAGAAAATTCAATAACGCCTAACGAACAGCGGCTCGTCGAACAGACCTGTTTGAGATCTGTTTCCGACTGCCTGATCATAATACGGCCCTGCAGGCGGAGATCCAGGCGATCACGGAATGAGTGAGGTATTGGGAAGCTAGCCCGAGGGCATCGAGTATGCACGCGAATTGGCATAATAACCATAACAGCCAGGTGTTTGATGTCAAGAAAGGTCCTGGAGTGTAAAAAGGTGATCAACGCCTTCTCCGAGTATAGAGCGAAACGCATTGTTTAGGTGTCGAGCCATATCGGAGTAAGAGGAACGAAAGGGCAGACCGTGGACGTGGGAACCAGAGGGATATCATCGGTAAACTTGGTGAATGCAAAGCCTTTCGCAGTCCGAGTTAAGAGCGTGGGTGATGAACGCGCATGTGACACGGGGAAATAGTGATACGTTCGGTATGAAGATGAGTATCCTATGGTGGATCCCGATAAGGTGAGAACATCTGATAGGGAACAGGATGGAGGTGAATTTGGCTTTTGGGGTCAGAACGGGTCATATAGGCCTACGTTAGTGCCTGTGCAAGATTGATGCGGCGAATGACAACATTTGTGGGGCGTTTGGGGGGGTCGATTTTTTTTTAATCATATAGCAAAGGGTAAGCAACAAAAAATTCTAAGAAACTTCTCCGAAGAAATCATGTATCTAAAATAGGCCACCGTAGCGCAGAGGTTAGTATGTCCCCCTATGACGCTGAACGCCTGGGTGCGAATCCTGGCGAGACCACCAGAAAAAAATTGTCAACGGTGGTTTTCCTCTCCTAATGCTGGAAACATTTGTGAGGTACTATACCATGTAAAACTTCTCTCCAAAGAGGTGTCGCACTGCGGCATGCCGTTCGGTCTCCGCTATAAAAAGGAGGCCCCTTATCATTGAGCTTAAACTCAAATCGATCAAATCGCACTCATTGATATGTGAGAAGTTTGCATCTGATCCTTAGTGGTAAATTCATGGGGAAAATTTACATTTGCAATTTTGCGGGGCGGCTGGCTTGATCTTCCCAGAGTACTTAGCAGCGGGGAGCTCTTTTTCTTCTTCGGCATTTTAACAGTGTAGATCCGATTCTCTTTCCAGCTTCCGTAGAAGTGCCAGGAATGTCAGTTCTATCCCTTCCACGCTGCCCTCATAAGGGGCCTCCTTTTTATAGCCGAAACTGAAAGACGTGCCGCAGTGCGACACCTCTTTGGAGAGAAGTTTTACATGGCATAGTACCTCACAAATGTTACCAGCATTAGGAGGGGAAACCCACCGTTGACTATTTTTTCGGATGGTCTCGCCAGGATTCCAACTCAGGCGTTCAGCGTCATAGAGGGAAATGCTAAACTCTGCGCTACGGTGGCCTATTTTAGATACATGATTTCTTCGGAGAAGTTTTTTACTTGAGAGCGGGGAGCTCTTTTTCTTCTTCTTTTCTTCTATTTGAGAGATCTGATTATTTTTCCAGCTTCCGTAGTAGAGCCTGGAATGTCAGTTCTATCCCTTCCAGTATCCTGCACTTTCGCCCGCTTTCGCTGCCGGTACATACTCCTCTGTCTCCTTCGACGGTCTGCTTGTGAACTTAGCAAAGCCATCGCTCTTCTGCCGTCATCCCGCTACCCTAATCTCTACTAGAGAGCGGGGAGCTCTTTTTCTTCTTCTGCATTTTAGTAGTGTTATGCTCTTCGGGAGATCTGATTATTTTTCCATCTTCCATCGCTCCCTTCTGCCGTCATCCCGCTGCCCTCATCTCTCGATTCGGCTGCAATGACTGTTTCATTGACACTGACGCTGTTTGAATCCGAGTCAGAAACGCCACCTTTACTTAAAGGCTGGCGACCTTCTGGTTTACCCTTATCTTCTTCATTAAGGAAAAGGACAACATGCTGCGGTCTGCAGCTGTTGGGTCTTTGGAGTTCATTTTGAGCCTGCTCCAATTCTTTCTTTCTTTGAGGAGCGAAATGAAAACACGCCCGCTCCACTCAACGGTATATACATAAAAATCCTTTAGGATTCATCAAAATTCCCTGTAAAACCCATGATGCTTCATGGTGGCCTTAGAACGGGTCTCCTGTTTATATGACAACTTAATAAACCCGGCTGCCATAAACTTGTTATGAATGCCTTGCTGAGATTGCAAATGTTGCCCATGAACATTTCACCAAAGAACAGGGGCAAACTTCTCACATAACAATGACTGCAGTCCGATTCAAGTTTAAGCCCAATGATAAGGGGCCTCCTTTTTATAGCCGAGTCCAAAAGGCGTGCTGAAGCGCGACACGTCTTTGGAGAGAAGTTTTACATGGCATAGTACCTCACAAATGTTGCCAGCATTAGGGGGGGGAAAACCATCGCTGTAAATTTTTTCTGATGGTCTCGCCAGGATTCGAACCCAGGCGTTCAGTGTCATAGGCGGTTATGCTAGCCTCTGCGCTACAGTGGCCTTTAAGTGGCTTACTGAGATTAGTCATCAATAAAAGTATGGTTATTTTGGCGTCAGCCCTTACCGATGAAGAACTCCATCGGGTCAATCCGGTATGTACAACCGGCTGCCATGGGATTGAAGGTCGTTAGGTAAGATTAGAGTAGCAGACTATTTTCTAACAGACTGACCTAGACTACTTAAATCTGTTGTAAATCCACAGTAGCGACAGAACAGGCCAATGAGGGGAATCGAATCCACTACCCCTGCACCCACCACAATATCGGCTACCGGGGTGACAAAGGATGGCATCGCTGACAATTTTTTCTGATGGTCTCGCCAGGATTCGAACCCTGGCGTTCAGTGTCATAGGCGGTTATGCTACCCTCCGCGCTATGGTGGCCTTTAAGTGCCTTACTGAGATTAGTCATCAATAAAAGTATGGTTATTTTGGCGTCAGACCTTACCGATGAAGAACTCCATCGGGTCAATCCGGTACGTACAACCGGCAGCCATGGGATTGAAGGTCGTTAGGTAAGATTAGAGTAGCAGACTATTTTCTAACAGACTCACCTAGACAACTTAAATCTGTTGTAAGTCCACAGTAGCGACAGAACAGGCCAATGTGGGGAATCGAATCCACTACCCCTGCACCCACCACAATATCGGCTACCGGGGTGACAAAGGATGGCATCGCTGACAATTTTTTCTGATGGTCTCGCCAGGATTCGAACCCAGGCGTTCAGTGTCATAGGCGGTTATGCTACCCTCCGCGCTATGGTGGCCTTTAAGTGCCTTACTGAGATTAGTCATCAATAAAAGTATGGGTATTTTGGCGTCAGACCTTACCGATGAAGAACTCCATCGGGTCAATCCGGTATGTACAACCGGCTGCCATGGGATTGAAGGTCGTTAGGTAAGACTAGGGTGGCAGTCTATTTTCTAACAGACTCACCCAGACTACCTAAATCTATTGTAAGTCCAGAGTAGCGATAGAACTGGCCACTGAGGGGAATCGAACCCACGACCCCTGCACCCATCCACAATATCGGCTACAGGGGTGACTAAGGATGGCCGTTAATCGTTGACTACATAGTAATGGGCTATAGAAAGCTACAAAGAGCTAAATTAATCAACTTTGAGCCCTGCAGAGCAACTAGCTCTGTCATACACCACAAAACTGTTTAGCCCAAGAGAATGATGGCTTTTGAAATATTGAGTTTTTTTAACGCATCAAGAATTTTTGTATTGAGAAAAATTAGAATCGAAATAAAAATCCCTCCTGCCTAAAGATGATGCCAGCTCATAGGCCACCTGTAGTTGCAACTCTATGACGTAGGCAATGAAATAAAATACCAGAGCAATGACCCATATGTGTGCCATTTGTGCCATGGAAATATTTATGTTAACGACATTCATGTGCTCCATGTTGAAGCAGTTTGTTTGTGTGTATGTGTGGTACTGTGGCGGAGGGCGATCTGTGTTCAAAGCCAAAACAACCATGATTTGAAGTGTAGAAAACAGCTGCTGGCAATTTCCTTGTACCTTTCATTTGTAATGGCCGTACGTGAACACATCCCTGTGTGTACGTATGGTCGAGGTTGCATTGCGGCTCTGACTGTGGTGCTGTGTTTGTGCAGAAGATACTAACTTTTGCACTCGTCGAGAGTCGAAATAAATAATATTTGTTGTCGTCGTTTTGTTGCTGGCGCCCCAACTCTCATCCCCTCTCGCCATGCCCCTCGATTTGCCCACCCTGCCATTTATTGTTTTAACAAACATCAACTTACAACCGTGGGCAAATATGTGCTGCACCATAATTGCTGCATAAATATCCATGGGTATGGATATGTGATGCCTGCCATGCTCACGATTTAGCATTTCTGCGTACTGCCAACCGCAAAAACTGTGATGGTATCAGGCAAAAATTCCATTTCATGTAGGGTATGGTACAGACACGTTTGGGCCCCGTGAGCTATAAAATGAAATAGACATGTTTTGCAATTGCGATAGGAACAGTGAGAGTTTTTCCCCCAAAAAATTATTGGTAAAATATCTAATGGCATATAATCTTAGGTTTGTTCATAGCAAAAACAAGAACTTGTCGCAATAATTGCTGTAATTGAGGCATAATTACATGTGTACTATAACCAAAGTCCTGAGGGTGGACATATTGTTAGGCCTTTTTATGTCATCTCCCAAGGATGAAGGATCAAATCGTAACATATCGAAATATTCAACTTGCGAATCTATAAAATTCATATAATTTTTAACGTCCGAAAATTCTAAGAAGATCTAGCCTGGTAGAATGTGGTGTGCTCAGAAAAAAAATCTGGATAGAATTCTGCAGCTCCGTGTAGGATACATCTGAGCCCTCTATGGTAAGGAAGATTCTGTCCTCAAGACCACTTACTTACTTTACTTTAATTGGCTATGACAAAATATTTGTTCCACTAGCCGAATGTAGAATAGCGTTCCAAGCACCTCGATCTTCTGCGCTCATTCTAAAATCTCTGACACCAAGTTTCGAGGTGTCTCCCACCACTTGATCTTTCCATTGGGCTTTTGGTCTTCCCGGTTTAAGTGTACCACCGTGTTTGCCTTCAAAAGACTTCTTTGCTGGAGTTTCTTCATCCATTCGGACAACATGACCTAGCCAACACAGCCGTTGTATTTTGATGCGTGTAACTATGCGTCATACAGCTCGTGGTTCATCCGTCGCCTATATCCACCATTAACGCAAACTGGTCCATATATCTTACGAAGAATCTTTCTCTCAAATACTCCAAGCACTGCCTCATCTGCTTTCACAAGTACCCATGCTTCAGAACCATATAACAGCACGAGTAGTATGAGTGTCTTGTGTAATCTTCGTCTGTCGAGAGGTGGCCTTGTTTCTAAACTGCTTACTTAGCCCAAAGTGGCATCTGTTTGTCAGTATTATTCTTCGCTTAATCTCAAAACTGGTGTCATTCGTTTCGGTTACGGCGGTGACGAGGTGGATAAAATTACTGACTGTCTCAAAGTTGTGGTTCCCAACTTTCTCCATTTTCTTTATCTGCTCGGTTGTGCAAGGCTTTTTTAGGATTTGAAACCATCCTATTTCGTCCTATCTCCATTTACTGCCAGACCCATTTTCACTGACTCTCTTTCGATTCTTTCAAAGGCTGCAGTTACTACTTCCGGTGACAGACCTATGATGTCGATGTCGTCGGCATAGGTGAGTTGCATGTGTTCTCTTGTGATTAGTGTGCCATGTCTATTCACTTCTGCATCTCATATAATCTTCTCCAGCAGGATATTAAAGAGATCACACGATAGGCTGTCTCCTTGTCTGAAACCTCGTTTGGTATTAAATGGTTCGGAGAGATTCTTTCCTATTCTTACTGAGGAACGCGTATCAGCAAGTGTCATCCTGCAGAGGGATACAAAGCTCAGACATGGGTTGAAATACCTTTGAACGTAAAGGAGTATCGAAGGCGGCTTTGTAGTCAACAAAGAAGTGGTAGGTGTTTTCCAGGATTTGGCGCAGTGTGAATATCTGGTCTAGGGTGGATTTACCTGGTCTAAAGCCGCATTGATAGGGCCCAATTATCTCATTGACTTTAGGTTTTAATCTTTCACACAGTACGCTCGAGAGTATCTTGTATGCGATGGGGAGGAGACTTATTCCTCTATAGTTGGCACATTCCGTCTTGTCTCCTTTCGTGTGTACGGGACATAGTACGCAGAGGTTCCAATCATCGGGTATGCGTTCTTTTACCCAGATTGCGCAGATAAGCTGATACATACGCCTTATCAACGTGTCGCCTCCAGTCTTAAATAGTTCTGAGGGTAACCCATCGGCTCCTACTGCTTTGTTGTTCTTTAGTCGGGTCACTGCTACTTGGACCTCATTCTGACTATCAGGTAAACAATCCAAACTATCATCAGGTATTGGTTCTGCGGTATCCTCTTCGCCGCCAACGTCGGGCGCTAGCAGTTTGGTAAAATGTTCTACCCATATCCTCAGCATGTTATCTGTGTCAGTTACCAGATTTCCCTCTTTGTCTCTGCAGGAGGAAGCCATCGGTTTGATGTTTAAACCATTGGTAGAATTTCCGGACTTCATTATCACACTCACGTCTTTCCATTTCCTTTTTCTTTCCGCTGAATAGACGTTTCTCCTCTCTTCTTTTCTCCCCATACCTCTCCTTCATCTGGCGCATTGCTACTGATTGCAGGGTTGCTCTATATGCCGCATTCTTGGCTTCAATAGCATCTTGACACTCTTGGTCGTACCACGTGTTCCTCTCTCCTTTTCTCCCGATACCTCTCCTTCATCTGAGGCATTGCTACTGATTGCAGGTTGCTTTATATGCCGCATTCTTGGCTTCAGTAGCATCTCGACACTCTTGGTCGTACCATGGGTTTCTTGGAGGAGGCTTCCGGTACCCAAGTACGGATTTCGCAGCATTTTCCATGGAGTGGACAATATTTTGCCACTTCGCCCTTACATCATCGGAGCAAGGAGTGCTTTCATCAAGCAGTTGGGTGAATCGAATTGAGTATGGCGCTGTTATTTGTTGTCTTTGCAGCTTTTCAATGTCCAGCTTCCGTGCAGTGTCAGATCTTACTTTCCTCGCCATGTTCAAACGGGTGCGAACCTTTGCTGCAACAAAGTAATGATCCGAATCTATATTCGCTCCACGGATCGATCGTACATCTAACACGCTGGATGAATGTCTTCTATCTATCACAACGTGATCAATTTGGTTTCTCGTGTTTTGATCGGGTGACAGTCATGTGGCTTTGTGAATATTTTTCACAAATCGGGTGCTACTATCGGGTGCTACTAAATACCAGGTTTTTAGCCGCGGCGAAATCTATCAGCCTCAACCCATTACTGGACGTTATCTCGTGGAGGCTTAACTTTCCGACTGTTGGACCAAAAATGTCTTCCTTCCCTATCTTCGCATTGAAATCTCCCAGAACGATTTTAATATCATGGGCGGGGCAGCGGTCATATTCCTTCTCTAGGCGCTCGTAGAAAATATCCTTGGTCTGCTCGTTTTTGTCTTCCGTCGGAACATGGGCACAAATAAGGCTGATGTTGAAGAATTTGCCTTGTACTTCTGTAATACATCCGCCAGCCCGTATACATACAGTTTTCCGGGGACGGGTTACTGGCCCAGCGCCACAACCACATGGGTTTTGTGGAATTGCACATGTATCCCTCGTTGTGGCGAGCCGCTTGTTCCAATATCTGACGCTCGCCGCCAGCCGCCCCTAACCAGGGAACAGACGCTGATGTTGGCCATAGGTTACTTGAAGCCGCCAATAACTCACCTTGTCATCTCGGGTATCATTGACACTCAGTATTTAATTAAGAGCCAGTGCCACCTGACTCCTCACTGAGACTCTCCTCTCGGAAATCGCTGATTGCCCGCGGCCGCATTTGCAGCTACTCCGCATAAAAACGGAGCTTTCCACCATCCGCAACCTGTAGACGCGCCCGGTAGCTTTTAGCTAAGCTTACCGTGATAACGATGGACACCACACAAGTCGGAGCTCAAAGCTCCAGCCTGTGTGGTGCTCATAGTTATCCCGTATCGGCCGGGACCTATTACGGTGGGGTATATTCAGAAAATAGAGAATGTATGAACAATGTCTAGTAAGGAAACACTAAAACTACTTGTTGATACACATTTCCCGGGAAATTCTCCAACGGACAACGTGTCGCCGGAAGAGGTTGCCGCTGGTATGCATTCGCCGGAGGTTATAAAGGAAATTGTTGCTGAGCCGAAAATCCTTTGAGCGATAAGAAGTTTCAACTCCTTTAAGTCGCCAGACCCTGATGATGTATCAACGATTGAACTACAAGCTGTGTCTGATAGACTAGTTCCCTGGCTTAGGGAGATATACTCTGCTTGTATCAGAATGTCATATATAACTGTGGGATGGAGGAACACGAAAGTCATCTTCATTCTAAAAGCTGGAAAACCCTACCACACGAAGGCGAAAAATTTTCGTCCTGTTAGTTTGTCATCCTTTATGCTGAAGACTCGTGAGAGGTTGATAGAAACATACCTTAGGGCAAAAGTCCATGGAGATGGGCTGTGGCAGTAGCAGCAAGCATATATAAAAGGCAAATCCACTGAAACAGCCCTTCACGACCTAGTCGGCATAGGGCAAGAAAGGCAACTCTTGCCCTATAAAGCTGCAAGAGGACCATTGGCAAAAGTTGGGGGTTTAGACCGCGTGTCATGCATTGGGTATATACTGCAGTTTACAGACCTATAATACTACATGGTCTTGTGGTCTGGTGTACGGCGCTTCGTAATTCCACCTACTGCTCAATACTTAACCGGATTTAAAACATGGCTGGTTTGTGCATCACAGCCGCACTGAGGACGACACCGTCTGATGCACTGAGTTTAATGCTACATTTTATGCCTCTGGACATTGTGGCTAGACAAATTGCAGCGACCACTGCCGTGAGGTTAAGGGAGCTTTCTCATTGGTCATGTGGCGGCTACGGACACTGTGTTATCCTTTATACAATATGCGATGTTCCAAGCAGTGTGGATTACACCCTACCTGAGACGCTTTTTGATAAAGAGTACTGTACAACTATTCCTAATAGAACCGATTGGAACTATGATATCCCTGGTAATACAAGTTTCATAGATTTCTATACGTATGGTTCCAAACTAGACGACCAGATGAGCTTTGGGGTGTACTCTAATGATCTAGAACCGGTCATATCGAAAAGGTTACCCGACCACTACAGTGTGTATCAAGCGGAGATTCTTGCAATTAAGAAAGTGGTGGAATGGCTAAGATCATTACGACGATTGGCATAAATATCTTCTGAGACACCCAGGCAGCCATTAAATTCCTGGAGAACATATTTTCGAACACAAAAACAGCCCTCAACTGTCGCAGATCTTTCAACGAGATGGCTGAACAGTTTAAAATCCTGTTCTGTGTGCCGGGCACACCTGTTGTGCGTGCCGGCCACAGAGATATCCCAAGGAATTGCAAAGCAGACGAGCTTGCGAGACTAGGAAGTACCCTACTTATTCCAGGGATACTGGAATCTGTGGATATGCCTCTAGCTACATGTAAGCTAAGTTTTCAGAAGCAGGCCCCAAAGACAACGAATAGTAGACGGTCACATAGAGGGGGCTGGGAGCATTCCAAAACTATGTGGCCTAATCTGGACTTGAAGAGGTCTACCGCTTTGTTGTCGCTGGCTAGAACAGACGTCTCAGTCAATGTCTAAGCGGGAAACATGCTGACAGACTGAAGGTTGCCAGTAACGACTTTTGCAGAAGCTGTGAAGACATCGAAGAAGAGAAGACTATAGAACACCTTCTGTGTGTGTGTCCCACACTAGCAGTTAGAAGAAGCTCCACTTTAGGATCTCATTTCTTCGAAAACCTGCCTGATTTAGAGGATGTGAACGTTCACAAGTTATTGGGCTTTTTAAAGCGATCTGGATGGTTCAACGGTAGGAACTAGAAGGCATCTTCCTTCTGCTGTTCCTGTAGTATCACAATGGACGAAAACGTCTAAGTAAGTCTGATGGCAGGCTGCCACTTAAAACTTACCTAACCTAGTCCCGCTTATTAATGTTGGTACCGCCCCACGAAACAGCGAGAGCAAGCAACGCACCCCAACTCATTTCCTGTACTTTTTTTTTTTTTTTTTTTGATAAGGAATTATCAGTCATTGCAGTTCGGACGTGGTTGGTGGAATTAGAGAGTAAAAGAGATCAGATAAAGTGGTGCCAGGTGTGCTATGCAATGTTGCATCCGACATTGGCGCAACATTGCTGATGAAATTGTCTTTAAGAACTTTAGATGAAATCGTCCTCATGGCAGCTGTATTGCACAAACAAACCGTCCTTTGGATCAGATTGAGTATTGAACAGGGAGTGGATTTTGGGTGCCCTCCGCTAGACTAAAACACGATATATGGCTCATAACTGCAGTTAACAGCCAACGCGAGCAACTTTTGCCATTGTTTCTAAAGAGTTGCCTTTATCGTCCATTCCATGAAGTTGGATTTAAAGTTAAATTTTCCATCCTGCAAAATCCCATGTAATTTTGCCCTTTCCGTGCATGGAACATTCTCTCACACCACGGAGACAGGAGCTATCGCACCTAGTGTTTTTTTGCAGAAAAAAAACAACTCTCGTCTTAGAGGGGTTTACGTCTTGACCACTTTCCACTTCGCTGTCGTATGAGGTATATCTCTAGGAGACTTTAATCAAACGCTGTAGTCACGTCATCAGCATACACGAACTTTTAAACTCACCTTTTCCAGAGACAGTAATAAAGGGTGATTTTTTAAGAGCTAAAGGAAATTTTTTCCAAATCAAACACATACAATTCAGAAAAATGCATGAAATCTCCATTTTGACCATGACTGCGCCCCAAATGGTTTATACGCTTAGTCAAATTTTGGCATACTCTTTCCAACATATCTCACGAATAAATGCTTCGATGTTGTCTTCGAATGCGTCAATTGAAGTGGGCTTGTCCGAATAGACATGAGCTTTAACATAGCTCCACAAAAATTAGTTTAAAGACGTTAAATCGCACAATCTAAGCGTCCAATTGACCGGTCCCGAATGTGAAATTAAATGTTCATCGAACTCGCCTCTCGATAAGTCCATTGTTACGCATGCTGTGTGCCATGTGGCACCGTCTTGTTGAAACCACATGTTATGCAAATTAATCTCCTGCATTTTAGGCAAAAAAAAAGTTGGATAACATCTCACGATACTGTGAATGGGGAGCGCCCATTCACAGTTACGTTACGAAGCGCTTTATCTTTGAAGAAGTACGGTCCAATGATGTAACCATCCCTTAAACCGCACCAAACTGTAACCTTTTCTGGATGCATTGGTAGCTCTTGCAATGCGTCTGGCTAATCTTAACTCCAAGATCGATAATTCTGCTTATTTACGTGCCCATTGAGTCGAAAATGAGCTTCGTCGTAAAATGGAAAAAACGATGAATTTTCTTAACAGAGCATGCATTTTGATAATAAAGTTCATTAATTTGCAAGCTTTGTTCGTTTGTTAGACGATTCATGGTTAATTTATAGACCAAACTGAAAATGTTTGAGAGTGAAACAAAACACGAAACGTGCGTGAGCTGTTTAAACCAGTGTTGCCAAAAAAAGATAACAGCTAAAATATCACCCTTTATAGTCCAAGGAAGTGTAGTGAGAGTTCCCTCTGCTTACTTATCTGTATAGATCTGCAGATACCAATACTGCTGTAATACGTATCTTAGTAAAAATGTTTCTTAGGGAAGTATTGATGCCAAAAGTCTTCATCTACTTTATGTTTGAAGTCGTTTTTTTCTTAGACAAAGCTCCCTCAATACCATGAAATGCTACTCTTATATGACTGTATATGTGAACTAGCCCTTTCTTGGAGTATTTTCTTCCACACAAATTAGAAAAAATCCTAACAAAAATTCGCTTAAATCGTTTCATCCGTTTCCGAGATCTCACATTTCTGAATAACGGTCCTCTTCATATTTAAACTTTGGTTTAAATTTAAGAACGTTTTTAAGTAATTTTAAATTATGATCTAGCATTCATTGCCATCGTTAAATTTTTGGAAAAAAAAAATCCCATCATATCCTTTGGCAATGGTTAAGTGCAAGGAATATTACTAGCATTTGTATTGAATGAAAGGATATGAGGTAGTTGCCAACTTCGGTTCTTCATGTCTGGTCTTGTTATCTTTGACTCTAATTTAATTCATTTCCCCCTACTTACGAATAACATACTGGTAATAGAATAAACGTAGTTAAATATAATGTTTTTCACTCTCTCACGCACCCTCACTCCCATACACTCACACATCCTTCTAGGGCATGAGTGTGCATGTGAATGATTTTACTAAAATGGAACGTTGCACGCGATTATGGTGTCATTGCAAGCAGCAACACATAGAAATGCAGTATAACGTTATATAGCGTTGTGCCGACATTGCATATACATATCATATATGTGCGAGTATGTACGTGTGAGTAAGCACATTAATGGTGTGTGTGTGTGTGTGTATGTGTTTGTGTAGATGTTTGTGCCATAAGCATCCCATTGAGAATGATTTTGTTGAAATTGTTCTTTGAGTTCAGTGTGTACTTCGCTTTGGCTGAAGGTAATGTCTAAAAATAGAACACAACAAAAGCAATTGCTGTAACTATTTTTAGCATCAATGCTGTCGAAGAGCACTACCAACGTACACTCAAAGAAAAATAATTCATAAGTCTAAAGAATTTAAAAAGAAAATTTGTTTTATTTTAATACCTACCAGCAAAGGACGGTGAATATAAAAAGTTTGGAACACTTTGCTATACCTTATTCCGACCCTAGTAAAAATCTTAGAAAATGTATCCATGTCCTCTTAACTGCTTGTTGCAATCTTCTGCTACAGTCTTTAAAAATAAAGCTATTAAGCTGTAACTTATAACTTGTATAGGCTAGTTGCGGGATTTCTCAATCTCCAACTGGGAACGTCCATAGGTGTAGGACAGCGGCAGGGGGCAACCACCACCTGATTAAAGCTTTGCTTTAGCCGAAATGGAGTGTTGCGCTTACCATCTTAGGAAAACTTGACAAAAATTGAAACAAATAAAAGCGTATCAAGTTCAGCCGGATCTTAAATATCCTCCACCATGGGTCGCATTTGACAAGTTCTTGTGATGATAAAGGTTAGGTTAGGTTGAAAAGAGGGTGCAGATATTAATCCGCCCCATGCCACTATGGACATACACCTAAGCCAGTAATCGGATTGTTGTGCGCTCTAAAAACTATAAAGTAAACTCTAAAAAGAAAATTTTAAGTTAGAAACTCCGTGCTACTTACAAAACCCTTAATTCTATTCAATACCATTCCCTTAAGTTGGTTCATGTCTGGTATTGTGTCTCCAACTAAGTGTCGGTATCAGTTAAACGCAAAAGCAAGGGCAATGCTCCAACGTCTCATCACCTTTCACGCATGCCCTACACATGCTATAACTTGCCACACCGATTTTATATAAGTGAGCTCGTAGTCCTATGTGTCCCGTTATAATACAAATAGCTATACTGACCTCCTTCTTGCTTCCTTTCAGCAAAAGCCTCGTCTTTTCACGATCTGGATCCCCCCATAGGATTTTCGCCGTCCTACCGACCGTTTCGCTGTTCCACAATATTGCATGCGCATTCATCGCCCACTCCCTTATCTCGGTCTGCGACGACCCGAAAGGCTTCGGGTTAACCAAGTTTATTGACGGCAGTCCTCTGGCTGCCAAATCGTCTGCCCTTTCATTTCCCCTTACTCCGTTATGGCCTGGCACCCAAACGATGCGGATTTTGCCATCCTCAGAGAAGGCGTTAATCTTCTTCTTATACTGTTCGTGAGCTTACTGTCCTGGTTGTTATTGCCCTTATGGCAATTTTACTGTCGGTAAAGATGTTCACACTCGACATTCTCGCGTTATCACCACACCACTTCACGCATTCCGTGATCGCCCAGATCTCCGCCTGCAGGACCGTATTATGGTCAGGTCGTCTAAAACAGATCTCAGTCCCTGGGTTCTCAATGTAAACCCCCAGGCCCACTCTATCCTCTAGCTTTAATCCATCCGTGTAACATGATCTTCCAGATGGCAATACTAGGATTCCATCAATCCAAGACTGTGCCGATGGCAGCAGTGAGTCGCACTCGACTTCAAGGTTCATCTCAGGTATCCTATCGGAAACCTCTTCCCTTTCTTCTAGGTTTCCTATCGTCGCGTCGATTATACCGCGATGGCATGAGCTGCTCCCATCCTCAATCCATTCTCCCATCTCCTTAAGTCCCATAGCAGCAGTGGCTGCCTCACACTTAATCTGTATGTCAATGGGTCGGATATCTAGAATAGTCTCCAGTGTCCTAGTGGTCCTCATCGCTCCGCTGCTGCCAAGACGACATGTTCTCTGAACCTGTTGTACGGACCTTATGTTGCACTTTTTCTCGATAGCAGTCCACCAAACTACTGAGGTGTAAGTAAGTATTGATCTATCACGCTCCTGTGGAGCCAGTGGTCTATTCTAGGATTCAGGCCCCATTTTGAACCTCTCAATACGCTCCTGAATGTGACACTTCCAACTAAGTTCGAAGATCACACCTAAGTATTTGACCTTGTCATATATCGAAATCGTCTTATTGAGGAAACATAGTGCGTTAAATTCGACCACCTTCGTCTTCCTCGTGAACAGGCATATCTCAGTCTTCTCTGGGTTAACATTGAGACCTCTGGGTCTAGCCCAGCCATTTGCCATATGCAAGACCCTTTCGGCCCTTCTGCATAGCTCGTTCGGATGCTTACCCCTTAATAGTATTATAACATTGTCTGCGTAGCAGACGGGTTCAAATCCCTCCTCAGTCAGCATCCGTAATAGGTCATTTATGGTGGTCACCCATGTGTTAATGACTATAGTTCAGGAAAGTGTCGACGGTACATATCTCCTTCAGTAGTCAATCTGCTAACCCATCTGTGTAGATCTGCAAATACCAATTCTGCTATAATGCGTTATTTACTAAATAAGTTTCTATCCACTTTAAGTTTGTAGAGCCAGTGGACTATGCTAGGATTCAGGCCCCATTTCGAGCCTACGGCCAGCCTACATAGTTCCCAACATCTGTGAGTTTTATCAGTACTCTCCTGAATGTGACACTTCCAATTCAGTTTCCTGTCGAAGATCACAGCTATGTATTTGACCATGTCAGATATCGAAATCGTCTCATTGAGGAAACGTGGTGCGATAAATTGGCCCACCTTCGTCTTCCTCGTGAACAGGCATATCTCGGTCTTCTCTGGGTTAACATTAAGACCTCTGGGTCTAGCCCAGCCACTTTCCATATGCAAGACCCTTTCGGCCCTTCCTCATAGCTCGTTCGGATGCTTACCCCTTAGAAGCATTGTCTGTGTAGCAGACGGGTTCAAATCCCTCCTCAGTCAGCATCCGTAATGGGTCATTTATGGTGGTCACCCATAGGAGTGGCGATAAAATACCCCCCTGTGGCGTGCCCTGTGCCACTTTCTCCCTTATATTTATGCCATGGAACACAACTATTAGTGCACCTGTTGCTTAGCATATGGTTTATCCAGTCTTTAAGGACCGGGTCCACCCGGTACTGGTCTAAGGATTGGATCAGTGTGTCGCTCCGCACATTGTTAAAAGCCCTATCGATGTCAATGCATACCGCCACTGTAGACATTTTGGCATCGAAGGATTCTTCAATTTTATGCACAACCTCGCACAGGGCAGTCTTCGCCGACCTTCCCTTGACATAGGTATGCTGTTTGTATTTAAGCAGTTCGCTTGATGTCATACTCTTTATCATGGTGTCCACAATACGTTCCATGGTTTTGAGTAGAAAGGACGTCAGGCTTATGGGTCTGTAGGCCTTTGGTGTTGCATAACTTGCCTTGCCTTGCCACCTGCCAGGCTTTCGGAGTATATGAAAGTCCTAGGCAAGCTGTGAAAATTTTGGCCAGCCAAGGCGCCATATAGTCTGCCTCTTTCTGTAGTAACGCCGGAAATATTCCAACAGGTTCGGGTGACTTAAATGGTTTGAAGCTCCTCAAGGATTCCTTCACCATAAATTCCGTTATTATAAACCTTCGATCAACGTCATTATTCCGAGATTCCGGTGTATCCGTGAGCCCCTTGGTATCCTGTGGAAAAAGGGTTTTCATCAAAAGCCTCAACATTTCCTACCGTTGTGTCTGCTCTCACTCCCATATCGTCTACTTAAGTTTCAGTTTGGACATGGGTTTTGAGAGATACTTTTTTATCTTGGCGGCGTCATTAGGGTTATCGACCTGTTGGCAGAAAAGCTTTCTGGAGGCATGTTTTGCCGCTCTGGTAATCTTATTGTATTCTTTGAGCCGTCTGTAATACACATCCCAATAATCTTCCGCTTTTTTACGACGTGCTCAGAGGCTAGCATGTTCGCCTATGACGCTGAACGCCTTCGAATCCTGTCGAGACCATTAGAAAAACATTTTCAGCGGTGGTTTTCTCCTCCTAATGCTGGCAACATTTCTGTGGTACTATGCCATGTAAAAACATCTCTCGCAAGAGGTGTCGCACTGCAGCACGCCGTTCGGACTCGGCTATAAAAAGGAGAACCCTTATCATTGAGCTTAAACTTGAAACGGACTGCACTCATTGAAATGTGAGCAGTTTGCCCCTGTTCCTTAGTGGAATGTTCATATGGGCAAAATTTACAAATTTGCTCTGTTAAAAAGTCTGCGGACCTCTTTCCCAATATTGCGAATCTCCCCGGTCATCCAGGGTTTTTCTTGGGCTGATTTCCTTTTCCGAAGAGGACAACTATCTTCGTGGGACCACCACTAGTGCAGTCGTAATCCTGTTGACATTTTCGTCAATCTCTTCTATGTTTGGACAATCTAAATTATCTTGCCCAAGTCTTCTTCTGAGTAGTTTTCCGAATTTTTGTCCAGTTGGTTTTGAACACATTCCGGAAGCTTATCGGTTTCGGCGCTGGCCGTGCTATTCTAAGCCTAATTTAGCAATGGTCAGAGAAAGAGTGTTTCATGGAGACCCTCCAATCCTGAACCTCATCGATTAGATTTTCTGAACATATCGTCACATCTAATATCTCCTCCCTAATCCTATTAA
Source organism: Stomoxys calcitrans (assembly GCF_963082655.1). Lineage (NCBI taxonomy): Eukaryota > Metazoa > Arthropoda > Insecta > Diptera > Muscidae > Stomoxys > Stomoxys calcitrans. The sequence continues at coordinate 99,606,241 of NC_081556.1, read as the reverse complement.
CAAAGGTAGTGGTGTTACCAATATTAAGTGTTATTAGGTCGTTAGTATTCAAGAACTCTGCCAGGGCTTGGCCCCGCTTATTAGTGTTGGTGCTACCCCACGAAATGTGGTGAGAGTCCGCATTGCACCCTAGTGATGCCAGACAAAGTGATGCCAGATATGCTCCACCGTCTTCTTGTCTCACCACTGTTGTATCCGACGTTGACAATTTCAAATTTCTATGACATATAACGCAGGTCCTCGGCTGAGTATCAGTGATAGCATAGAATAATTGGTAGTTGATATGGTTTAGCCCAGAGACTTTGTTCCGTACGTCGATACTTAGTATGTATGCAAAATTTTAAGCGGCTAGCTTTACGCGTTCGACCTCTATCGTGATTTCGACAGAGAGACGGATGGATGGACGGACGGACGGACGGACAGACGGACGAACATGGCAGGATTGACTTAAAATGACATGACAGACAGACGGACGGACATGTCTGCATCGACTTAAAATGACATGACGATCAAGAATATATATACTTTATGGGGTCTCAGACGCATATTTCGAGGTTTTGCAAACAGAATGACTAGATAAGTATACCCCCATTCTACAATATGTTAGTGAGTATAAAAATCAAAGAAAATATGCCAAAGATCGGTTTATATTGGAGCTTTTTCATTGCAGACCGGTTTGGACCATCCTAACCACGACCATCCGTCCTAACTCGGACTAAAATTTAGACTTCTAGGGGCTCAAAGATTTAAATCTAGAGACCAGATATGAACCGATATCCCATTTGCAAATCACCAAGGACCTTTACTAATAAGAAGTATATGAGCGAAGTTTTAAGTGGGTATCTGTATTCATTCGACCGCTATTGCGATTTCGACAGATGGGCGGACGGACCTAATCATGTCCGTCCGACGACTTAGAATGTCAAGACGATATACCTGCTTTATGGCGTTTGCAGATCAACATTTCGAATTATTAAAAAAAGAAATTCTTAATCACTAAACCCCCATCCTGTAGTGGTGGATATTAAAATGTCATCGAATTATTTATTCATAGAAAATTGAAGTTTCCCTTTCATTACTTTTGTCAAACCAAAAACTTTCTGTTTTTTTTTCGAGCGTTGTGTTTTATGATATTTATCGTTCGATGTGAATGCAGTTTTTTCCCCCTTTCATACTTTTTTGCTTCCTCACTTTATTTTCATTTCATACCCTCGACACTCAAATTCAAAAACAAAGGACATTTTATGAGTTCTGTTCACAAATCCTTGCACATACAAATTCACAGCACCCTACAGATGTGTGCATATGTGAATGTGTGTTTGCATTTATGTTTGCTCTTCGCACACATTCTCGCAGAGACACACGCACACACAGACACACACACATGCATATTAACATTTGCTGCATCTTGTGTATCACATCAAGGTTAAATTGCTCTTAAGGACGTGTCGCACACAAATCGTCTGTAGAGGAGTTCTTCTAGTGTACTTGGTGTACGTAACAAGTCCTCCAAGGTGCTCCTTTTAGCTGTTATACAGCTTCTCCATGTCGTTTACTGTACTCTCTACTTCTTCTTCTTCTTCTTCTCGACTGCGCTCGTTGGTTGCAGGGCGAATTTTATGACTTTTGATAAATTTGAAATCATTAAGAGCGGAGCAAGCTTCTTGCTTCCCGTCGTATCTTACGCTGCAACGACGCAATTCAGGTGACTGTGCCCCATTGACTTTCTTTGTTAAGATTGAAATTTACAGTCATTTAAACTAATGAGCTTTTAGTGAAAAGTGTAATTCCCGATGAAGGTCATAAAACTACTACGGGTTTCATTGATCTCTTTTGTCATAGGGTTTAAAAACTTGTCTTTGGGTTTTTTTACTTTTAGTGTTTCTGTGGGAAGAAAATTTACGTAGAAACTTTGTCGTTGCCTTAACTTTGTTTGCATAAAGGTGTGTATGATGTCTATCATAATTAGAGCCAGGTAATTGTGTGCTACTAACAAATATAGGACAAAAAAAAAGACTATGGAGTTGTGCTAGAGCTGGAGCAGATGCTCTCTTGATAGGGTGCGACATGTACCAGCATCAGCAATACTTATAAAAAAATATGAATTTCGCCAAATCTATTAACGAGTGATATGGTGGGATGATGATTAACAAATATTGGCTCTAGTTTTGTTACAATGACAACTTTTGGATGATGAATGGGATGATTAACATTAAAGGTAATTAGAAATTATTATTGGTGAATTACAAATGAAAGCGTGTTGAGTTCGGCTAGGCCGAATCTTATACACCCTCTACCATAGAATTCCCATTGGAATTTTTATACCCACCACCGTAGGATAGGGGGTATATTCATTTAGTCATTCCATTCGAAATATCAATTTCCGACCCACAGTGGGCCAAATGGCAAAAAAATTGGAAATAAGTCTACAACTTTTTATCTGTTGATTTTAGCCATACAAAATGTTCTAGACATTTGTAGAGGAGGACATAGGCTTTCAGAAAAGTGCTGTTGTTGGTCCATATCTTTAATACAGGGTGAGCTACAGGGTGTGAAAGTTGACCACTTTTGACTTCTCCAAGCTTCTGGGGGCCATAACTTTTGATCTACTCAACCGATTTACATGATTTAGGACTCTAGAGAAAGAGCTTGACAAGATCTAAAAAACTTATGCATAAAGTACCATGCCATCGTGTACTGTTAAGGAGTTATGAATTGTTTAATTTTAAAATATGAAAATTTGGCCTTGGTTTTTTTCAGTGTTTTTTAAATAACTCCGTCAATTTTAAAGCTATAAACTTCATACTTCACACAAATTATGCCAGCATATGTGTGCATAAAATACAAAAGGAATCACGTGAATATCTTTGGCGGTTTAAAAATGGCATCGTTTTCAATATGAAAAATATTTTTTTTGTCAAAAAATTGCAAAATTTTTCAAAAAAGATACTCCCATTTCCTTTAAGTTTTCGCAAACTTTGGCCATCAAAGCATTATCATTTCTTTCCATTTTCACAAAGTCGAGGTATTAAGAAAAGTTTTAAGTGCTAATTTGGCTAATTTCGATATCAAACAACACCGTTATCTTAAGACCAAAATGGCCAATTTTTTTACTAAACTTCAAAAGTTTCTCACTGGAAAAAAAGTTCCACGGGGATTTTTTCGCTTTTTTTGAACTTAAATGAAAGCTTAAAATGTTCCCAACATTTTAAGGTATGTCTCGCCATATCCTAGCCATAAATGAGATCGTAGCGATCAAAATACTGAAAAAAGTCAATTTTCAAGTAGTGCTATATTCATTGCTAAAAAACAAGTATTACGTCACATTTTATTGCAAAGATGTTAAATAAACTTTTATTTGGTAACACTTCTTCTACAAAACACAAAAAGAATCATGGAAATATCTCTATTCTATTCCATTTTATGGAACCGGCAATAAAAAAGTCAATTTTTCAAAAAAGTCGAATTTCCCAAATTTTGTTTTTGTTGTCCTAATTGCACATGACACACTATAGCCATATTTACGCAACATACCTTATCGTAAAGGAAATTTTCATACCTTTCCAACGATGTATAAAACATTTCTCAACTCGGATTCTATCTACTCTAAAATTCATTTACACTTCATTAAACTCTATATAAAAATGTCTATTTGTGAAATGGAACCTTATATGGGGCCTACACTAAAACATTGATAGATTTGCCCAGGGTTTACAATACAAATGTGTTAGAATAAAAAAAGGTCTCCTGCCAAAGTTTAAAAAAATTGGAATAAAAATATGTGTTTTAGAGCGAAAACACTTCGCATCGGCGTGCGTTTATATGTATATTAGCTACTCCCAAAATAAAAAAGCATTTTAGTTTTGTATTATTTGATTTTATTCTCTACCAAATAATCTAAGGTATCAAAATTTAAAAGCTCTTTAATTTGAATGGCATCGGGATCGTCCTTATCTATATCGTCACATATTTTTGGTAGCCATTTAGTTCTGATGCTGTATAGTACCGGATCAGACGATAACAATAAATATTGAAGTAAATCATAATTTTGGTTAAATTTGGTGCTCTTTCGGGTATTGAAAAGCCGGAACTGTTTAACATCTCTATTACGGGATTCCTGAGCTTCTTCTGTAAGTTCTCCTAACGGAAGTATGTTGTATTCCACAATTTCCTTGCCATGATGTAAGACTTTATGTACTGTCGGTGTTAAAGCTTTCCACGAATATAAATCAGATAAAATGTTTTTTGTGTCATTACTATAAGCTTCAAATTTGGTTGAATTTATCATCTTTTTGCTATTGATTACAGCCAAAATCACTTTGAATCGTCTTAGCAAGTGTTCATCAAGACCGGTTATTTTAGATGTCGATACGGGGTCCTCAAAAAACCGCCTTGCCGAGTTGCCATCATTTGTGCTTCCGTATCCGTAAAGAGGTTTATCTATTATAAGTCCCTTTTGTTTAAACTCCAACTGGATTCGATTCTTCTCTTCCTGCCTCATTTTGTGAAGATCTTGGTTGTTTCTAGCAGAGACATCGCGGTTTCCAGGGCTAGTCCGATATTTAAGGTCATACGATAAATGCAAACAATACTCCATGAATCGAATTCTACAGTGCAGGGGCGAAATACCGAAATTGAGCGCATTTTCGTTTACTAAATTTTCATCAGACTTGTCCTCGAATTGCCCATTCTTCTTGCCACAAATATTGCATCTCCAATTGGACATAACGCCAGTTAATGCGTTTGCCACCTTTCCATCGATCATAGTGAGTTGTAGTTGAAACGAAACTTTTATATTTCTTCCCAATTGGTTTATAACAATCATGGGTAATGCAGCAATTTCTTCCTTTATTTCGTTCACCAAAGATCGTGTTGTGTTCCGGTCTTCCTTTGTATACTCAAACCGAATTGGGCGACATAAATATTTTGACCCAGGTGTTCTATTTATCCATATATCTTGAAATGCATTTTCTTTCGATGATGAAGATTGGTCCTTGTACAATCTCATTCTCAATGGTACTAATGATGCCATGAAAATTGATGCGAAGTTGGTATCTATTTCTGTTTGTTGCTTATATTCGGAAAATCCAGATGATCCATCACAACCCCATTTGCTGATCAAAACCACTTCGGAATTATTACATGTGTTCAACTGTTCTTCAGTAAAATTAGAAATAATTCTAACAGCTGTATTTTCAACAAGATCAGCAAGTTTCACTCTTGCTTTTAATTCGTCCACGTATATATTTGATGGCACCATTTTCGTCCTGGTGTTGTACAATTTATGTTTTGAGGGTAAACAACCCCATCCTTTTTCACGAAGAGCCTTCCTCATTGTTGAGTATTTGTTTCTTGAGAGGCCTAGGTTCAAAATCAGGGCCAGTGCATCTTCCTCCGTGAATTCTGTAGTCGATTTTGGAGTTGGAATACTTTCTACCATTCTCTTTACCCTTTTCGGAGATGCTAATGGTAAAACATCGACAATTCGTCCAACATTTTTTGGTTGTGTTTTTAACAATGCTGTTTTGAACGTATCTTTTATTAAATTTGGCGGATGTGCCGCCAATAGTTCCTCTTGTTTTTTCTTTTTGGTTTTCTCCGTAACTTCGTCGTATGCTTTGCTAGGCCGGCCGGGAATCAGCGGTTTAATTTCAATAAGTAGATCCGATTTCAGCCACTTCTCATACATTTTGAAAAACTTGATTTTTGCGAATGAACATTCTGGCAACCTTCTCTCAAATGATTTGTAGAATTTTTCAAGTTTGTCTAAAGCGTCTTTATTTAGCCTTATTCCATATATGTGGTCCAAAGTGTAAACAAGTTCCTTAAATGACTCCGTGTATGATTTGGAATCATTTTTGATGTCCCATACAATTTTCGAAAGAGTGGAATACTTCAGTATGACTTCCATAACTTATAAATGTCCTTTACGCCTCTACAAAATATAATGAAGAAAATTTGGATTTTGTTCAAATATTTATGCAATATATTCACAATTAATGACCCATTTCAGGTATCAGACGCAATCGTAAAAAGGGGTCCAAAGTGCCTCTTTTTACTTACTCTTCTATAATTATTTACCTGGACTCGAATTTGGTTAAAAAAAATGACAATGAATTTTTTATGGGTAGGTTTTTTCACATTCATTGATACGGTGGATTTCCTGGGAATTCGACATAGCGAAACAGGTAACATTTGTCTGCATCAAATCTTAACACAAATATATATATATATGCAGGTATATTTCTAGGTTACTTTTTATTCAAAAATCATCAGCTTACATTAAAAATAGATGTAGGTACTATACAAACGCACGCCGATGCGAAGTGTTTTCGCTCTAAAACACATATTTTTATTCCAATTTTTTTAAACTTTGGCAGGAGACCTTTTTTATTCTAACACATTTGTATTGTAAACCCTGGGCAAATCTATCAATGTTTTAGTGTAGGCCCCATATAAGGTTCCATTTCACAAATAGACATTTTTATATAGAGTTTAATGAAGTGTAAATGAATTTTAGAGTAGATAGAATCCGAGTTGAGAAATGTTTTATACATCGTTGGAAAGGTATGAAAATTTCCTTTACGATAAGGTATGTTGCGTAAATATGGCTATAGTGTGTCATGTGCAATTAGGACAACAAAAACAAAATTTGGGAAATTCGACTTTTTTGAAAAATTGACTTTTTTATTGCCGGTTCCATAAAATGGAATAGAATAGAGATATTTCCATGATTCTTTTTGTGTTTTGTAGAAGAAGTGTTACCAAATAAAAGTTTATTTAACATCTTTGCAATAAAATGTGACGTAATACTTGTTTTTTAGCAATGAATATAGCACTACTTGAAAATTGACTTTTTTCAGTATTTTGATCGCTACGATCTCATTTATGGCTAGGATATGGCGAGACATACCTTAAAATGTTGGGAACATTTTAAGCTTTCATTTAAGTTCAAAAAAAGCGAAAAAATCCCCGTGGAACTTTTTTTCCAGTGAGAAACTTTTGAAGTTTAGTAAAAAAATTGGCCATTTTGGTCTTAAGATAACGGTGTTGTTTGATATCGAAATTAGCCAAATTAGCACTTAAAACTTTTCTTAATACCTCGACTTTGTGAAAATGGAAAGAAATGATAATGCTTTGATGGCCAAAGTTTGCGAAAACTTAAAGGAAATGGGAGTATCTTTTTTGAAAAATTTTGCAATTTTTTGACAAAAAAAATATTTTTCATATTGAAAACGATGCCATTTTTAAACCGCCAAAGATATTCACGTGATTCCTTTTGTATTTTATGCACACATATGCTGGCATAATTTGTGTGAAGTATGAAGTTTATAGCTTTAAAATTGACGGAGTTATTTAAAAAACACTGAAAAAAACCAAGGCCAAATTTTCATATTTTAAAATTAAACAATTCATAACTCCTTAACAGTACACGATGGCATGGTACTTTATGCATAAGTTTTTTAGATCTTGTCAAGCTCTTTCTCTAGAGTCCTAAATCATGTAAATCGGTTGAGTAGATCAAAAGTTATGGCCCCCAGAAGCTTGGAGAAGTCAAAAGTGGTCAACTTTCACACCCTGTAGCTCACCCTGTATTAAAGATATGGACCAACAACAGCACTTTTCTGAAAGCCTATGTCCTCCTCTACAAATGTCTAGAACATTTTGTATGGCTAAAATCAACAGATAAAAAGTTGTAGACTTATTTCCAATTTTTTTGCCATTTGGCCCACTGTGCGACCCTACAAAGTATATATACATCGGATCGTCGTAAAATTCTAAGGCGATTTAACGATGTCCGAGTGCCTGTCCGTCTGTTCGTCCATCTATCCGTCCGTCTGTCCGTCCGTCTGTCAGCCCGTCTGTCCGCCCGTCCGTCCCACCGTCTGTCCGTCCGTCTGTCCGTCCGTCTGTCCGTCCGTCTGTCGGTCCGTCTGTCCGTCCGTCCGTCTGTCTGTCCGTGCGTCTGTCCGTTCATCTGTCCGTCTGTCCGTACGTCCGTCTGTCTGTCCGTTCATCGGTCCGTCCATCTGTTGTAATCACTCTGAGTCTTCAAAAACTGAGATATTAAGCTGAAATTCGGCACAGATACGTCTTTTTGATGCACGCTGGTTAAGTTCCTGAACAAGCCAAATCGGACCATATTTGGATATAGCTGCTATATGGACCGATTTTCCGATAAAGGGTCTGAAGGACATAACAGATTTATTTTCCATCTGATTTTGCTGAAATTTGAAACTGTGGATTATCTTAAGCCTCCCGACATCTGAACAAAATATGGATTAGATCGGACTATATTTAGATATGGCTACCATTTAGACCGATCTCCAGATAAAGGGTCTGAAGCCCATAAAAGCTTTATTTATTACCCTATTTCGCTGAAATTTGCAACAGTGGGTTATCTAAAGCTTCCCGACATCTGACTTAAAAATGGTACAGATCGGACTATATTTAGACATAGCTGTCATATAGACCGATCTGTCGAAAAAGGGTCTGAACCCCATAAAAGCTTTAGTTTTTAACCGCTAAAATTTAAAACAGTGGGTTATTTTTAACCTCCCGACATTCGACATAAATATGGTACAGATCGGACTATATTTAGATATAGATGCCATATAGACCGATTTCCCGATAAAGGGTCTTAAGCCCATAAAAGCTTTATTTAATACCCAATTTCGCTGAAATTTGAAAGTTATTTTACGCCTTCCAATATCGGACGTAAATATGGTTCGGATCGGACTATATTTAGATATAGCTACCATATAGACCGATCTCCCGATAAAGGGTCTGAACCCCATAAAAGCTTTATTTTTTAACCGATTTCGCCGAAATTTGGAATAGTGCGCAGTTTTAAGCCTTCCAACATCCGACCAAAATATGGTTCTGATCGGACTATATTTAGATATAGCTGCCATATAGACCGATCTTCCGATAAAGGGTCTGAAGGCCATAAAGCTTTAATTTGTGACCGATTTCGCTGAAATTTGGAATAGTGTGCAGTTTTAAGCCTCCCAACATCCGGTACACATATGGTACAGATCGGACTATTTTTAGATATAGCTGTCATATACACCAATCTCCCGATAAAGGGTCTGAAGGCCATAAAAGCTTTAAGTTTAAACCGATTTCGCTGAAATTTGGAATAGTGCGCAATTTTAAGACTCCCAACATTCGACTTTAATATGGTGCAGATCAGACTATATTTATATATAGCTGTCATATAGACCGATTTCCCGATAAAGGGTCTGAAGCCCATAGAAGCTTTATTTATTACCCTGAAATTTGAAACAGTGAGTTATTTTAAGCCTCCCGACATCTGACCTAAATACGGTCCAGATCGGACTATATTTAGATATAGCTGCCATATAGACCGAACTGCCGATAAGGGGACTGAAGCCCATAAAAGCTTCATTTATTACCCGTTTTCTCTGAAATTTACAACAGTGGGTTATTTTAAGCCTCCCAAAATCTGATCTAAATGTAAAGTTATAATTGGGCTAAGAACTGCTCCCTCTTGTATCTAAAGAAGTATATTCGGGAAATCGACTTAAATGAGAGCTAAATCAGGTTTTCCACCGATTCAAATCATGGTTAGTTTTACTACTACATTTCTCATGAACATTCCATTAAGGAACAGGGGATACTTCTCTCATATCAATGAGTGCAGTCCAATTAAAGATTAAGCTCCATGATGAGGATCCTCCTTTTTTATTACGAGTCCGAACGGCGCGCGCATTGCTACACCACTTAATAGAGAAGTTTTAACATGACAGGATACCTAGCAAATGTAGTCAGCATTTGTAAGGGGATAACTACCGCTGAAAATTGTTGATGTTCACGCCGGGATTAGGTTTAGGTTAACTTTAAGTGGCGATCTGCCATCAGACTCACTTATTCGTTTTCGTTCAGGAACAGGAGAAGGAAGGTGCGTTCTAGTTCCTACCGTTGAATCATTCAGATCGCTTTGAAAAGCCTTACGACAACTTACGAATGTTGATATCCACTAAATCCGACAAGTTTTCAAAATGGAACTCCTTCTGACTGCCACTGCGGGACACACTCACAGCAGATGCTCTATAGTCTCTTCTTCCTCGACTTCCTCACAGCTTCGGATAAAGCCATTATTGGCAATCTTCAGTCTGTCAGCATGTTTTGGAAAAGACAATAACCTGTCATAATGGACACTATGATTGAAATGTCCGTTCTAGCCAGCGATTGCAAAGCGGAAGACCTCTTCAAGTTTAGACTAGGCCACATAATTTTGGAAGGCTCACAAACACAACCTTCCCTTCGTGACCATCTGTCATTCGTTGCCCTTCGGGTCCGATTCTGAAACCTAGTTTATATGTCGCTAGAAGCATGCCCACAAATTCCAGTTCCCCTGGAATGTGTAAGGTAGTCCCAAGTCTCGCAAGCTCGTCCGCTTTACAATTCCCCGGGATATCTCTGTGGCCCGGTACTCAGAACAGGTGTATATTGAACTCTTCAGCCATCTCGTTGAGAGATCTGCTACAGTTAAGCACGGGTTTTGAATTCAGAAATACATTCCTCAGGGAGTTAATGGCTGCCTGAGAAGATATTTTTGATATCGTTATAACATTATATATTAGCCATTCCACCACTTCTCTAATTCCAAGGATCTCCGCTTGATACACACCGTAGTGGTCGGGTAACCTTCTCGATATGACCAGTCCAATAACTTCTAACAGTAGCTTAAATCCAGGAATTCTTAGTCAACGAACCATTCCTCCTCACACCGATGGTTCTTGCCCTTGGAAGGACCTTAAATGCCGTCGAATCGGCCTTAACATGGTGCATATCAGTGACAACCTAGATGGGATAGTCGTGCAGAATGTGTGCCAAAATTTACCACAATCCGACACTTCCCAGTCGTATATCAAACACTTCCCAGTCGTATATCCTTCCGCTTCTTCGATTCAAAGGTGACATCTAGTATCTACTGCCAGTTTTTGGTAAAAAAAGGTCGGTTTATTTCCTTTATTTCAAATCGCCAGGTTGCAACATATTATGTACTAGCTGGGGTGGAAAGGGCCCTTCTACTTAAATAAAAGTGTCCTGTTGGATGGTGTTTTTTGGGGTGGGGGACTGCTCCGATACATAGTGTGATTTTTTTGCCAAGTTCGTATTCTACTCTTAAATACCTTTCATTTGATACCCATATTGTCCCAATCGGCAAACATGTCCGTTCGGGTGGGGCGTCCCCCCAGGTTATTTGACTCCAACTTTTTATACCAATTTCGTGTTTTTGGGGTATCATAAGGTGGCATGCAAAAATTCACTTAAATCGGTGCACTCATATCCGAGATCTGGCGTTTTTGAAAATGGGGGTATGGGTGGAGAACATTAAGACTACTCTCAGCAAGAATACAGGATCTTTGCCTCACATTTCCCGCACCTTGAGTAGTTTAAATTCAGGTTTTCTTAGTCCACCAACTATTCAGTCACTCACCCATGGTTCCTGGATAAAAACCACGTCAAATCATCCTGCCATCTGAAAGACCTTTAGTGCCGCCGAGAGAGATTTATTTATTTTAGAGATTTATCTGCAGAAAGCGGGCCATAGTCTGGATTCAGAATTTTTACCACAATTGTGTTAGCCTCGTCTTTTGAGTCTGCCAGAAGTTCATCCTCTCAAGATTCGTTCGATCTTGTTGTGATGAGTTATTTAAGCGTCCAGGGGCAATGTCGTCCTGGGGACACTGGACACTTTCGGTGTGGAAGATTCTTCCTGAGATGCTTCACGAGCTGGTGCCGCCAAAGTATCTTCTGAATACCGTCCTTCCCCTCTGGCGCACACCTTGAGCCCAGTTCAACCGGATGACCCACCCATGCAAGACTTGTCGGCTCCCGTTTTAACGCCTTCCCCTCCTGTTTGAACCGTGGTAGGTGATTTTCAGCCTATTGCAATCCGCCAAACAATAGAGTTGTGGTTGATAGTTCCTCAGACAAATGTTAAGCAACAACTGCTAAGTCGTCTGTGATTACTCAATCCGACCTCTTCTATAGACCTTCAGTTTCAACTTATTAAATCCGTAGGATAAAACTCTTTCAAACCTGCTGAGGTCAGCGAGACAACCTGAGTTTAATACGAAAGCTGCATAAACTTCTCCACAAAGAGGTGTCGCATTGCGGCATGCCGTTCGGGCTGGGCTATAAAAAGGAGACCCCTTATCATTGAGCTTAAACTTGAATCGGGCAGCACTCATTGATATTTTAGAAGTTTGTCTCTGTTTCTTAATGGAATTTTCATGGGCAATGTTTGCATATGTCCGGGTGCCATCAGTCTCATCCAATCTACTAATTTTTCATTCGGTGCTTGAAATATTGGGATTGCAATCCCTTAGACTCCTAAATATGGACTCAGGAGCAGAAGGAATACTTGGTATCCAAGCGTGTGCATTTAGGCAAGAAGGCATATCGTCCTTCTTGACTTAATCCAGTGCTGCACCTGGCCAGATCTCGCCAATCTTTCTTAGGGCACAACGATACATTTCAATTGAGCGTTCAATCCCAAAAGCAATTGGTTTTTATCGGCCCTGATATCAGCCTGCATCGTCACAAACTTGAAGAGGCCCTGATAATTCCGCAAGTACATCGTAGTATGCAGAACAGAGTCCATTGACTATTCCACTCCTATTGTTCCAAGAAATGCAGCCCTGATTTTATCACTTTTTAACAACTATCATAACCAAGCTGTCCTTAGTGCATTAGCAAAGATTCTTGGACCCATATTACTGTTGTTGTTGTTGTAGCCACATTCTCATGTGATGGTGACGATGCTCGTCAAGTTCCTGTAGGTGAGCAAACTCGTTCCGTTCCAATGGACCGATCGCCGCAAGGTGGCCATTGGTTATTTAAAGGCTCCCGCTCTTGTCATACCGAGCATCATAGGCACTCAGTATTTGTGCAAGAGCCGCTCGGCCTCTCACTGAGACTCTCCGCTCGATAACCGCTGATTGTTCGCGACTGCCTTGCAGCCACTCCATTTGGAGTAATCCCCTATCCGCAACCTGTGGACGCGCCCGGTGGCTCGCAGCTAGGCTTCTCGTGACAACACTGAACCCCACACATATCAAGCCTCATTGTTCCAGTCTGTGTTGTGCTTACAGCTATTCCGTGGCGTGCTCATATTACTGTGGTTGTTCTTAGTTCATTTGGGCATGAGATGCCCTCCAGGTGATCGCAGCCTTTTGGCTAAATGTGGTGCCGTTTCCCAACCTAGACTTTGCGGTAGCCTATGCAGTGAAACTCCGATCCCAATAAAGGGAGCCTCTCTCCTTTTCGGTAAGAGTTTTAGAATCATTCGCACCAAGCCTCTCAATTAACCTGAGAGCGATACGCATTTTATTGTTCCAACCTCTTAAAGAGAGTATTGGTTTGCCGGAGAAGCCCGATAGCTTAGGCATATTATGGGAAAGCGAAGATAGATTAGGTTCGACCACGTCCTTAAGACTCAAACCAGATGTCTTCGGTAAGAGCACATGCTGACCAGTCATCTGCAGGCTAGTGGAGATTGGAGCAGCCACTCCACCAGTCTCCGTAACAGACATCTTGCAACGGCCTGATACCACCACCACAGCTGTTGGATCTTTGGAGTCCATTCTAAGCCTACTTCTGGTGTCTAGATATGCCGCTACACTGGAAACAGACGCAGATTATCAATCGTCTAATGCATAACACTATCGCAACTATCCTTGAGTAACTTAAATTTTTTCCGAAAATGACTACTTATTACGAATTACAGAATATTCTTGTGGATCGAGATAACAAAATGTCCACTCTACTCAACGGTTCAAACAAGAATCGATTCAAACCCCTTACTTTACTTTTACTTTAATTGGCTATGACAGAATATTTGTTCCACTAGCCGAACGAAAAATAGCCTTCCAAGCGCCTCGATCTTCTGCGCTCATTCTGAAATCTCTGACACCAAGTTTCGAGGTGTCTCCCACCACTTGATCTTTCCGTAGGGCTTTTGATCTTCCCGGTTTGAGTGTACCACCGTGTTTGCCTTCAAAAGACTTCTTTGCTGGAGCTTCTTCATCCATTCTGACGACATGACTTAGCCGACGAAGCCGTAGTATTTTTATGCGTGTAACTATGCTATCGTCGTCATACAGCTCGTAGTTCATATGTCGCCTATATTCTCCGTTAACGCAAACTGGTCCATATATTTTACGAAGAATCTTTCTCTCAAATACTCCAAGCACTGCCTCATCTGCTTTCACAAGTACCCATGCCTCAGAACCATATAACAGCACGGGTAGTATCAGTGTCTTGTAAAGTGTAGTCTTCGTCTGTCGAGAGGTGGCCTTGTTTCTAAACTGCTTACTTAGTCCAAAGTAGCATCTGTTTGCCAGTATTATTCTTCGCTTTATCTCAAAACTAGTATCATTCGTTTTGGTAACGGCGGTGCCGAGGTAGATAAAGTTACTGACTATCTCAAAGTTGTGGTTCCCAACTTTCTCCATGTTCTTTATCTGCTCGGTTGTACAAGGCTTTTTGGGAGTGGAGACCATCCATTTCGTCTTATCTCCATTTACTGCCAGACCCATATTCACTGACTCTCTTTCGATTCTTTCAAAGGCTGCAGTTACTACTTCCGGTGACCGACCTATGATATCGATGTCGTCGGCATAACAGAGTAGCATGTCTTCTCTTGTGATTAGTGTGCCGTATCTATTCACATCTGCATCTCGTATAATCTTCTCCAGCAGGATATTGAAGAGATCACACGATAGACTGTCTCCTTGAAACCTCGTTTGGTATTAAATGGTTCGGGGAGATTCTTTCCTATTCTTACTCAGTATCAGCAAGTGTCATCCTGCAGAGTCTTATAAATTTTGCAGGGGTACCAAACTCAGACATGGCTTGAAATACCTTTGAACGTAAAGGAGTATCGAAGGCGGCTTTGTAGTCAACAAAGAGGTGGTAGGTGTTGATTTGTCCTTCTCGGGTCTTTTCCAAGATTTGGCGCAGTGTGAATATCTGGTCTAGGGTGGATTTACCTGGTCTAAAGCCGCATTGATAGGGCCCAATTATCTCATTGACTTTAGGTTTTAATCTTTCACACAGTACGCTCGAGAGTATCTTGTATGCGATGGGGAGGAGACTTATTCCTCTGTAGCTGGCACATTCCATCTTGTCTCCTTTCTTGTCTCCTAATATGGTGAGCTTCCAATCAACGGGCATGCGTTCTTCAAGCCAGATTGCGCAAACAAGCTGATGCATACGCCTAATCAGCGTGTCGTCTCCGGTCTTAAATAGTTTAGCGGGTAACCCGTCGGCTCCTGCTGCCTTGTTGTTCTTGAGCCGGGTCACTGCTACTTGGACCTCATTCTAGAAGGTAAACATTTTATACCATCATCATTGATTGGTTCTGCGGTATCCTCTTCGCCGCCAACGTCGAACACTAGCAGTTGGGTAAAATGTTCTTTCCATATCCTCAGAATGCTGTCTGTGTCAGTTACCAGATTTCCTTCTTTGGCTCTGCAAGAGGATGTGCCTGCACCAAAGCCATCGGTTTGATGTTTAATTTTATGGTAGAATTTCAGGACTTCATTCTGACTCCTATACAATTCGCTCACACTCACGTCTTTCCATTTCCTTTTTCTTTCTGCAGAATAGACGTTTCTCCTCTCTCCTTTTCTCCCCATACCTCTCCTTCATCTGGCGCGTTGCTACTGATTGCAGGGTTGCTCTATATGCCGCATTCTTGGCTTCAGTAGCATCTCGACACTCTTGGTCGTATCATGGGTTTCTAGGAAGAGGCTTCCGGTACCCAAGCACGGATTTCGCGGCACTCGAACAAACATGTGTGGAATTTGAAGTGGTTTTTATGGAAGTGATTGAAGAGTTTTGTTAGCCACTCTTCATTCCATTGGCTATGGGTTTTGTTTGTATTCTATGTTGGCATTCCAAATGATCAGATAAGAAGTAACTTTTGGACATTTTTCTGGCTATCATTCATACACATTTATTTGTACACACTCACACACGCACACATAGATACATACATCAATTTCCATTGAAACTATTTGACACCTAAAGCTAAAGCGAAACTTTGATTGTGATAAATACGAAACATTGGTGTCAACTATCTATAATAAATGTATCTCGAGTATCTTTTTGGTTGGCAAGCATGCATGAATTTAAGTTTCCTTTATCCCCCCCACCCCACCCCTTAGAGAAAGTGTGTGTGTGTGTCTCCTCAACGAAAAACTGTGTGTAGTGGTTTCTGTGTGCATATTTGAGTAAGAGAATGGAAAAAAACGAGGGAAATTTACTGTGCAAATAGATGCTCTGCAAATATAGCAGCAGCAGTAGTGGAGGAGTTAAGAACTTGTGTGACATGCAATGTTCTTGACTTGGGCTATGTGGCATGGGTGGGTTTAGCCACAGGAATATTTTAAACAAATATTTTTCATTGTCGCTTTCACATGATGTGATGCATGGCAAAAGGATGATAAAGGCAGTGCGATAACATTGAGTTAATGCTACAAACTTGCTTGTATTTGCTATCTTTGCTATTGTCCCAAAATGATGTGCACATCCCCCACTCACCCCCCATGGCTACTATGTTGTTCATCTTTTGGGTGATTCTGTCATCCATGACAAGACGGCTGCCAGGGTATTTGTGGCAATGAGACGAAAGTTAGATTTCGGTAATAAATTACTCAAACCAAATGTTGTGGTAACAATTTGATAATTTTCTCGCAGTTGCTCTACACCACATATAAAACTTTCCTTGCAAAAGGACATTGAAGTTGTAGATTATAGTATTTGTCTTGTCACTTTGTCGAAATTATCCCCAAGAATAAATTCTCTATTAGTTTCATTAACTATTTTGTAGCATTTATAAATATTGTCTACCATAAAGTACTAAAATTTTTCTTTTGTTTAGCAAATATGTGGCGTTGATGGAAATGTTTCGGCAAAACAAGGCTTAAAGGTTTCTCACTAAAGGTGTGTGTGTGTGGGTTAAATGGTGAAACTCAAACAAATGGATGAGATGCAAGGATAAAGAGGACTATATTTATACCCACCACCGAAGGATGGGGGTATATTCATTTTGTCATTCCGTTTGCAACACATCGAAATATCCATTTCCGACCCTATAAAGTATATATATTCTTGATCAGGGTAAAAATCTAAGAAGATCTAGCCATGTCCGTCCGCCTGTCTGTTTAAATCTCGCTGCAGTCTCTAAAAATAGAGATATTGAGCTGAAACTATGCACACAATCTTTTTTTTTTGTCCGTAAGCAGGCTAAGATCGAAGATGGGCTATATCGGACTACGTCTTTATCTTGATATAGCCCCCATATAGACCGATATGGGTCTCAGGCCCATAAAAGCCACATTTATTATCCGATTTTGCTGAAATTGAAGACAGTGAGTTGCAATGGGCCCTTCTATATACTTCGTTAATTTGGCTCAGATCGGTCCAGATATGGACATAGCTGCCATATAGACCAGATCGGTCCCGATTTGGGCATAGCTGCCATATAGACCGATCCTCCGGTTTAGGTCTTAGACCCATAAAAGCCACATTTATTATCCGATTTTGCTGAAATTTGGGACAGTGAGTTGTGTTGGGCCCTTCAACATTCTTCGTCAATTTGGCCCAGATCGGACTAGATTTGGATATAGTTGCCATATAGACCGATCCTCCGGTTTAGGGTCTTAGGCCCATAAAAGCCACATTTATTGTCTTATTTTGCTGAAATTTGTGACAGTGTGTTGTGTTAGGCTCTTCGACGCCCTTCTTCAACTTGGCCTAGATCGCTCCAGATTTGAATATAGCTGCCATATATACCGACCTCTCGATTTAAGGTTTTGGGTCCTTTAAAGGCGCATTTATTATCCGATTTCGAAATTTTTGACAGTGCGTTGTGTTAGGCTCTTCGACATTTTTCTGCAACTTGGCCCAAATCGGTTCAGATTTTAATATAGTTGCCATATAGACTGATCTCTCGATTTAAGGTTTTGGCTCCTTAAAAGACGCATTTATTGTCCGATTTCGCCGAAATTTGGGACAGTGCGTTGTGTTAGCTCTTCGAGGTTCTTCTTCAATTTGGCCCAGATCGGTCCAGATTTGAATATAGCTGCCATATAGACTGATCTCTCAATTTAAGGTTTTTGGTCCTTAAAAGGCGCATTTATTGTCCGATTTCGTCGAAATTTTGGACAGTGCATTGTGTTAGGCTCTTCGACATTTTTCTGAAACTTGGCTCAAATTGGTTCATATTTGCATATAGCTGCCATGTAGACCGGTCTCTCGATTTGAGGTCTTGCGCCCATAAAAGTCGCATTTATTGTCCGATTTCACCGAATTTGGGACAGTGCCTTGTGTTAGGCTCTTCGACATTTTGCTGCAACTTGGCCCAATTCGGTTCAGATTTCAATATAGCTGCCATGTAGACCGATATCTCGATTTAAAGTCTTGGCCCCATTTTGATGCAACTTGGCCCAATTCGGTTCAGATTTCAATATAGCTGCCATGTAGACCGATATCTCGATTTAAAGTCTTGGCCCCATAAAAGGCGCATTAATAATCCGATGTCACTAAAATTTGACACAATGACTTATGTGAGACCTTTCGACATCCGTGTCGTATATAGTTCAGATGGGTTTATTTTTACTAAAAAGACCAATATTTCAAATCAAGATCAAGAAGTCAAGTCCCCAGATCTGTTTATATGACTGCTATATCAGGTTACGAACCGATTTGAACCATACTTGGCACAGTTGTTGGATATCATAACAAAATACTTCGTGCAAAAATTCATTCAAATCGGATAAGAATTGCGCCCTCTAGAGGCTCAAGAAGTCAAGATCCAATATCGGTTTATATGGCAGCTATATCAAAACATGGACCGATATGGCCCATTTATAATACCAACCGACCTACACTAATAAGAAGTATTTGCGCAAAATTTCAAGCGACTAGCTTTACTCCCTCGGAAGTTAGCGTGCTTTCGACAGGCAGACGGATGGACGGACGGACGAACAGGCGGACGGACGGACGGGCATGGCTAGATCGACATAAAATGTCGCGACGATCAAGAATATATATACTTTATGGGGTCTCAGACGAATATTTCGAGTAGTAACAAACAGAATGACGAAATTATGGTGGAGGGTATAACTAGTAGGTTAAGTTAGTTTAGGTTGAAAAGAGGGTGCATATACCAATCCGCCCCATACCACTATGGACATACACCTAAGCCAGTAATCGGCTTGTTGTGCACCCTAAAAACTATAAACTAACCTCTATAAAGAAGATTGTAAGTTAGGAATTCCGCGCTACTAACAAAATCCTTAATTGTTTTCCATGCCACTTCCCTAAGTTAGTTCATGCCTGGTATTGTGTCTCCACCTAAGTGCAGGTATCTGTTAGACGCCATAACCGGGCACTAACAAAGGGAATGCTCCAACGTCTAATCATCTTCCTCGCATGTCCTACGCGTGATATTACTTTGCCGCACCTTTTTTACGTAAGTGACCTCGTAGTCCTATGTGTCCCGTTATGATACCAATTGCTACACTGACCTCCTTCTTAATTCCTTTCTGCAATAGCCTCGTCTTTTCACGATCTGGATCCCCCCAGTCCGACCGTTTCGCTGTTCCACAATGTTGGATGCGCATTCGTCGCCCACTCCCTTAACTCGGACTGCGTCGACCCGAAAGGCTTCGGGATAATCAAGTTTATTGACGGCAGTCCTCTGGCCTTCACCGCCAAATCGTCTGCCCTTTCATTTCCCCTTACTCCGGCACCCAAACGATGCGGATTTTGTCATCCTCAGAGAAGGCGTTAATCTCCTTCTAACACTGCAAGACTATTCGTGATCTTACCGTCCTGGTTGTTATTGCCCTTATGGAAATTTGACTGTCGGAAAAGATGTTCACACTCGACGTCCTTGCGTTAGCACCACACCAATTCATGCATTCCGTGATCGCCCGGATCTAAAACAAATCTCAGTCCCTGGGTTCCCAATGTAGTCCCCAGGCCCACTCTGTTCTCTAGCTTTGATCCATCAGTGCAACATGATCTTCCAGATGGCAATACTAGAGTTCCGTAAATCCAAGATTGTGCCGATGGCAGCAGTGCATCGCACTCGACTTCAAGGTTCATCTCAGGTATTCAATCGGAAACCTCTTGTCTTCCTTCCAGGTTTCCTATAGTCGCCCCGGTTATGCCGCGATGGTATAAGCTGATTTCGGGCCGAATGTGCGGAACTCACCACCATGGATTCTGCTAATACATGGGAACTATATCCCGGTTTAGACCGATTTGGACCGTGATTGGCACAGTTGTTGAAAGTCAAGAAATCGAATTGGGAGATAGGTTTAAATGGCGAAAAAGTTGTTGTAACTAGTTTCAGTTGTCCGCTTTATGCCAATGCAATTCATTGCCATACCTCTTTCCTAACTCGAGCTGGCATTTTTATACCCTCCACCATAAGATGGGGGGTATACTAATTTCGTCATTCTGATTGTAACTACTCGAAATATTCGTCTGAGACCCCATAAAGTATATATATTCTTGATCGTCGTGAAATTTTATGTCGATCTAGCCATGTCCGTCCGTCTTTCCGTCCGTCCGTCCGTCCGTCCGTCTGTCTGTCGAAAACACGGTAACTTCTGAAGGAGTAAAGCTAGCCGCTTGAAATTTTGCACAAATACTTCTTATTAGTGTATGTCGGTTGGTATTGTAAATGGGCAATATCGGTCCATGTTTTGATATAGCTGCCATATAAACCGATCTTGGGTCTTGACTACTTGAGCCTCTAGAGTGCGCAATTCTTATCCGATTGGGATGAAATTTTGCACGACGTGTTTTGTTATGATATCCAACAACTGTGCCAAGTATGGTTCAAATCGGTTTATAACCTGATATAGCTGCCATATAAACCGATCTTGGGTCTTGACTTCTTGAGCCTCTAGAGTGCGCAATTCTTATTCGATTAGAATGAAATTTTGCACGACGTGTTTTGTTATGATATCCAACAACTGTGCCAAGTATGGTTCAAATCGGTTCATAACCTGATATAGCTGCCATATAAACCGATCTTGGGTCTTGACTTCTTGAGCCTATAGAGTGCGCAATTCTTATCCGATTGGGATGAAATTTTGCACGACGTGTTTTGTTATGATATCCAACAACTGTGCCAAGTATGGTTCAAATCGGTCCATAACCTGATATAGCTGCCATATAAACCGATCGTGGGTCTTGACTTCTTGAGCCTCTAGAGTGCGCAATTCTTATTCGATTAGAATGAAATTTTGCACGACGTGTTTTGTTATGATACCCAACAACTGTGCCAAGTATGGTTCAAATCGGTTCATAACCTGATATAGCTGCCATATACACCGATCTGGGGTTTTGACTTCTTGAGCCTCTAGAGTGCGCAATTCTTATCCGATTGGAATGAAATTTTGCATGACATGTTTTGTTACGATATCCAACAACGGTGCTAAGTATGGTTCAAATCGGTCCATAACCTTATATAGCTGTCATATAAACCGATCTTGGGTCTTGACTTCTTGAGCCTCTAGAGGGCGCAATTCTTATCCAATTTGAATGAATTTTGGCACGTAGTATTTTGTTATGATATCCAACAACTGTACAAAATATGGTTTAAATCGGTTCATAACCTGATATAGCTGCCATATAAACCGATCTGGGATCTTGACTTCTTGAGCCTCTAGAGGTCGCAATTATTATCCGATTTGCCTGAAATTTTGTACGACGAATTCTCTCATGACCATTAACATACGTGTTTATTATGGTCTGAATCGGCATATAGCCCGATACAGCTCCCATATAAATCGATCTTCTTGAGCCCACAAAGGGCGCAATTCGTATTCTAATTGGCTGACATTTTACACAGGTCTCCAACATATAATTTAATTGTGGTCCAAACCGGACCATATCTTGATATCTCTCTAATAGCAGAGCAAATCTTTTCTTATATCCTTTTTTTTGCCTAAGAAGAGATGCCGGGAAAAGAACTCGACAAATGCGATCCATGGTGGAGGGTATATAAGATTTGGCCCGGCCGAACTTAGCACGCTTTTACTTGTTTTAATGAAGTTTTCCCGGAACTTGGCTATTCGATTTATATGAAATTTTGCACGATGTGTTTCGTTTGACTTTCAAGATCTGTGCCAAGTATGGTGCAAAGCTGTTAATAACCTGAAATAGCTTCCATATAAACCTATCTCAGATCTTGACTTCTTGAACCGCGAGAGGGCGCAATTATTTCCCGATTTTGCACGAAGCGGTTTGTTATGATTTTCAACAACTGTACTAAGTATGGTTGAAATCGGTCCATAACCTGATATAGCTCCCATATAAACCGACCTCGTATCTTGACTTCTTGAACCACTAGAGGGCGCAATTCCTATCCGATTTGGCTGAAATTTTGCTCGACGTGTTTCGCTATGATTTACAACAACTGTGTTAAGTATGGTTGAAATCAGTCCATAACCTGATATAGCTGTCATAAAAACCGATGTGGGGGTCTTGACTTCTTGAACCTTTAGGGGACGCAATTTCCATTAGATTTGGCTGAAATTTTGTACGATGTTTATGTTATGATTTCCAACAACTGTTCCAAACATGGTTTCATTTGGTCTATAACCTGATATAGCTGCCATATAAGCCGATCTGGGATCTTGACTTCTTGAGCCTCCAGAGAACTCAATTATTATCCGCTTGGCTGAAATTTTATACAACGGCTTCTCCCATGGCCTTCAACATACGTGTCAAGTATGCTCTAAATCGGTCTATAGCCTGATACTGCTCCCACATAAACCGATCTTCCGATTTTACTTCTTAAGCCCTTAAATTGCGCAATTCTTATTCAAATTGGCTGAAATGTTACACAATGACCAACATTCAATCCGATTCGGACCATATTTTGATATAGCTCCAGTAGCATAGCAATTCTCATCTTTTATCCTTTGTTTGCCTAAAATGGGATGCCGGGAAAAGAACTCTAGAAATGCGATGCATAGTGGAGGGTATATGAGATTCGGCCCGGCCGAATTTGGCACGCTTTTGCTTGTCTCTGGAGCACTTAAACTCACTTCTATTGCCAAATGTTTTTCCTTTTTAAACTTTTTTAAACGCCCATGAAGAGTTTTTAGTCATTTCTCTTCCTTTCTGCTCTCACAATCTGATGCAAATCGAAAGTGTCAACGAATTGCATCGTAATTGCATTCAAAATATCTAAGGCAGTGTTTACATTTACATTTCCATTAGCATTTCCACTTTGCTCGGATTTGTATCGCATTTTGAGCAAAAATCTAAATTTCATTGAAATTGCAGACGAGATCACAACAGCAACTGCAATGTTTGCATTGCAAATAAAAACAAAATTGTCCCGCAGCTCAACTTTGCCGTCAACCAAAAAAACGAAAAAAAAAAAGAAACAAATCCATGAGCAAAAAATATATTGCTAAGCCAAAGGCTATGGGAAAATATGAGAAGTACGCCACAGTAAAATAAATCAAAAAATGATACCAAAATGTGCGATATTTCTTTCAGCAACACCCAGCGGCCATGTAATAAATTGAATTTTTAACACATTTTCTGCTACGTTGTGCATGAATGGGTGCAACCGAAAAAAGAATACAATGATGTCATAGAAGATGCAAAGTAAAATAAGAATGGTAACTAGAAAACAATTCCAAGTTTTGTGGGGGGGGGGTGGGGGGGGGGCGAGAAGTTTTACCGTGGCTCACAGCGGAAGGCCTGTGTTCGATTCTAGAAGGGAAATGAAAGAAAACTTGGATTTTCCTACATTAATGAGGCCATAAGCAGTTAACAGCCTATCATTCCCTGCCTACTACTTTCAAGCTAGATTTTGTGCCTATTGGACTGAGTTTGCGCCTACCGAAGTTATAAAAGCTTTTATTCAAATCTGAATCGAAATTTTATACCTAGACCTCTTTTGATGACATTGTGGTACTCATACAAGTACCGGGCTTCCTCAATCTTAGGGCGATCTTTGTACTCAAACACCCAACATACAGGTGTTAAGACGTACGACCGAGAATAAGAATATATTCAGCTTTACTTTTGCGGCGTTCTTTATTGTCCCAGAAATCAGCATTGCCGCGGTACCCTTTACCACGCCGATCAATCCTTGGAAGGCCCAGTTGTCCAAAGCCCGATGTCACACCAGACATCCACAGGTGAGAATCAGCCGAAGAACAGCTGTAAACAACCGGTGTACAATCCCCGGCCATATCCCTCAACTACCTATCGAGGTACGATAGAAGTAAAGCTAATTCAGTCCCTTTTTAACCCTTTCCTCGACTTTCCTTCTCCAGCTTAGTTTCTGACCAAGGATCACTTCCATGAACTTGCAAATGCGAATTTGCCCTTGAATATTCTTAGGGCAATCTTTGTAGTCAAACACCCAGCATATAGGTGTAAAGGCGTAAGACCGAGTATGACATTCAGCTCCACTGTTGCGAAGTTCTTTCTTGTCCCAGAAATCAACATTGCCGCGGTACCCTGTACCTCGCCGATCAATCCTTGGAGGGCACAGTTGTCCAAAGCCCAATGACACACCAGACATCCACAGGTGAGAATCGGCCGAAGAACAGTCGTAAGCATCCAGTGTACCGCCCCTTGCCTAGTCTCTCAACTTATTCCTATCGAGGTACGATAGAAGTAAAGCTAATTCAGTTCCTTTTTAACCCTTTCCTCGACATTCCTTCTCCAGCTTAGTTTCTGACCAAGAATCACTCCCAAGAACTTGCAAATGCGAATTTGCCCTTGAACATTCCATAAAGGAACAGGGGCAAACTTCTCACATATCAGTAAGTGCGGTCCTATTCAAGTTTAAGCTCGATTATAAAGGTGCTCCTTTTTATAACCGAGCCCGAAAGGCGTGCTGCACCGCGTCGGCTCTTTGTGGAGAAGTTTTTAAATTGCTGCCATACCAAATTGTACTGCCAAATTTCCCACGAACATTCCATTAAGGAACAGGAGATACTTCTTTCATATAAATGAGCACAGTCCGATTAAAGTTTATGCTCAAAGATAAATGGCCTCCTTATAATTGAGCACAGCCCGATTAAATTTTATGCTCAATGATAAATGGCCTCCTTTTGTTATACCGAGTCCGAACGTTGTGCCGCATAGCAACACCATTTGGTAGAGAAGATTTAACATGGCAGGATACCTCACAAATGTAGCCAGCGTTAGTAATGAGACAACCATCGCTGAAACTTTTTCTTATGTTCACGCCGGGATTTGAACCCAATTGTTCGGCGTCACAGGCGGACATCCTAACCTCTGCGCCACGGTGGCCTCCGTTCCAAATTGTACAGTACCTCACAAATATCGCCAGCATTAGGAGGGATAACCACCGCTGAAAATGTTTTTTGATATTCTCGCCGGGATTCGTATTCATTCGCGTTCAGTGTCAAAGCCGGACATACTAATCTCTGCGCTAACATGGCCTCCACTCGCAAGAACTGGGCTCAGGATAATGCAGCAGCTCAAACCATCCAGGACTGGTCCCCTGAAAGCGCCCAGCGTTCTCATCCAGCTGAGAAGTACCAGCTCCTTCTTCCTGGTTTAAGCCTGTTGATTCTCACCCATCCTGACATCATCTTCAACGTATACTGAACGAAGTCCGTAAAAGTAGAGAGGAAACGGCCTACTACCATGATGACGACATCATCCCCACTCTCTTCTTCGCGCAAGATAGCCGACACAAGTAAAGCGCATTCAGTCCCCTTTTGACCCCTCGGCTTTTTTTCTCCAGCTTAGTTTTCTGCCAAGAATCATTCCCAAGTATTTGGCCTCCGGATAATGCGGCAGCTCAACCCATCCTGGACAGGTCCTCTGAAAGCACCCAGCTTTCTTCTTCTGATGAAAAGTACCAGCTCTGTCTTTTTGGTTTATACCAACCCCGTTGATCCTTGCTAATCGTCACAGCATCTTCAACGTCCACTGAACGAAGTCCGTAATAGTTGAGGGTAAAGGGCCACCCATCATGGTGACGACATCACCCGCATTGGAACAAATCTCACCCTCTTCTTCGCGCAAGACAGCCGACAGAGGTAAAGCGCATTCAGTCCCCTTTTGACCCCTGGGCTTTTCTTCTCCAGCTTAGTTTTCTGCCAAGAATCATTCCCAAGTATTTGGCTTCCGGATAATGCGGCAGCTCAACCCAACCAGGACAGGTCCTCTGAAAGCATCCAGCGTTCTCCTTCTGACGAAAAGTACCAGCTCTGTCTTTCTGGTTTATGTCAAGCCCGTTGATCCTCGCCAATCCTGACAGCATATAGGCAACTACTTTCACCCTCTGCATATCGAAAAACCCCAAACTTCCATTTATAACCAGAAGACTTTCCTTGACCTTGACCTCCAGATAAAGCGGCAGCTTTACCCCATTCAAGCATTCTCTTCCTGATGAAAAGTACCAACTCAAACTTTCTTGAGGTCATACCAAACCCGTGGGCCATCCCCCATCCAGACAGTTTTCTCAAAGCTCCCTGCACGAGGTCCACATGACAACATGCTCAATCAATTGACGATTGAACAACCTGGCGCATCTCTATGGGTCAGTCACAGTTACATCCCCAAAAGTGACTGAGGTTCTTTCATCCCTTCTTCCGGCATTCGAGAGTGCCTTAGCAGTAGAACACAGGTTCCTAAGTTACATTGCTCCAAATGTTCCAGCCACATTTTCCGCTTAGGTTCGATGACTACCCTGTTTATTTCCAGATTCAGTTCACTGATTCTGGGATTAGTGGGATCCATACAACGCATCCCATCACAATCTTCTGCCAGCGCCGGGAAATTGGGCCGCACTTGGGGTATTCGACCGGCAGGTATAAAGCGAGCGGTTGCTGCCTTAATGATGTCTCGCAATTTCCTATCGGCAACTAGCACATCCGAGAGGCGTGGGAGTTCACCGAAGCGGCGATTGGTGTACACTCTGAAACCAGCCCAATGGGCCTTCTTTTGAATGCTAAACGTCCGACGCTCAGAGGTTATGAAGTCAGGTGGTCGGTCTATGCTGAGACTTATGGGGAAGAACCAGACGATTATGGCTGGATAGTAACCCACTTATGTCGGGGTTGTAAGTTTGGCCATTAATTGGGACAAAGCTACCAACCAGCGGTATGTACAAGTTGTATAGCTCTATCTCGGCAGTACCGAACCTGACTGCTATCACCAAGCACTCCATGTAGGGGTTACTAGCGCCAGGCGTAGGCGAGATGGGTCTATATTGCACGGAATGGTGTATCACGAAGGCCAATCCCCCGCCTCCATTCCTTGAGCAATCCTTACGTAGCACATTGTATCCGTGACAATTGTACAAGCTGCAGGTGTTGGTCAGCTTTGCCTCCTGGATCGCTGCGACCAATATGCTCTTTCCGCTCTTAAAATCCACAATCTCATCGATCTTGCCACGGAGACAATTGCAGTATTGGGCTGAGATGCTGCCATTGCGTATATTGCCGCACGGGAGAGGTCGGGGGGTCACATAGTCCGACGACGAGGACGCTTAAGGCGACGACGACGCTTGTGACCTACCGCTGGCACACGCTTGTGACCCACAGCACCTTGCAACATATCCAGTATGACTATACTCCCATAGTGAAGTGAGGCCAGAGCAAGATTGGAAGTGTATCCATTCCATGCACTGGTTACACCTCACCGACACCGATTGATAGTGGAGGCGGTTCTGGCAAACCGAACAGAACCACGGTCCGGGGTTCTTTTCAATCCCGGCACAGGGATGTGCCTCTCCCATGACGAAAAAAAGACCAACACGTACACTGAGGCGGCAGCCCTTGCCGATGAGGTACAACCGGTTGCCATGGGATTACCACGTCATCAGTGTATCATCAATAATATATTGTTAATGGCTATATTTAGCTGAAACTTTGCACAGATTCTTCGTTTGTCCAAAGGCAAGTTAAGTTCGAAGATGGGCTATATCAGACTAAATCTTGATATAGCCCCCATTTAGACCGATCTGCCGATTTAAGGTCTTAGTCATATAAAAGCCAAAATTTATTGTCTGATTTTTCTTAAATTTATGACAGTGAGTTGTGTTAGACGCATTGACTTCCTTCAAATGGTTCAGATCGGTTAAATTATTGGGCTGCCCAAAAAGTAATTGCGGATTTTTTAAAAGAAAGTAAATGCATTTTTAATAAAACTTAGAATGAACTTTAATCAAATATACTTTTTTACACTTTTTTTCTAAAGCAAGCTAAAAGTAACAGCTGATAACTGACAGAAGAAAGAATGCAATTACAGAGTCACAAGCTGTGAAAAAATTTGTCAACGCCGACTATATGAAAAATCCGCAATTACTTTTTGGGCAACCCAATATATTCAAATATGCCAAAAAGACCAATCTTTTGTTCTGCAAAATTGAACAGAATATACATTATTATTATGACGGGGGTATACCAACCTAGTAACTCCGTTTGTAACCCCTCGAAATATTGATCTAGGACCCCGTAAAGTTTATATGTTTTTGATCGACTCGACGTTCTGAGTCGAACTAGCCATGTCCGTCCGTCCGTCTGTCGAAATCACGATAGCGGTCGAACGCGTAAAGCTAGCTTCTTGAAGCTTTGCATAGATACTTAATGTTGATGTAGGTCGTTGGGGAGTGCAAATTGGCGATATCGGTTCAAATTTGCATATAGTTTCCATATAAACCGATCTCCCGATTTGACTTCTTGAACCTGTGGAAGCCGCAATATTTGTCCGATTTGGCTGAAATTTTGCACATAGTGTTCTGCTATGACTTCCAACGTTTGTGCTAAGTACGGTTCAAATCGGTCAAAAATCTGATGTAGCTCCCATATGAACCGATCTACCGATTTGACTTCTTGACCCCTGGAAGCCGCAATGTCCGATTTGGCTGAAATTTTGCACATAGTGTTCTGTTATGACGTGAAACAATTTTGCTAAGTGCGGTCAAAATCGGCCAAGAACCTGATAAAGCTCTCATGTAAACCAGTCTCTCGATCATCCTTGTTCGGTTCCTAGGGCTTTAGTTCTTGCAGAAGTTTGGCAGAAGTTTTGGTATGTAGAATAAAATAAAAATTTTTAGCAGGATCCTTGGCGGTGGGTTCCCAAGGGGTGGGTTAGGCCCGGCCGAACTTAGAACGCTTTTATTAGTTATTTTTAAACTTCCTTTGTGCTCAAAAAATGTATAACCGGTATCGTCATTTATAAGATTTTTATCTTTTAATGCCTGTTATCGGACTATATTTCGATATTGCTGCTATGGGTGCATAAATTATGCATTTTTCAACGGGTTATGACGAAAGGTTGTTTACATGAGTATTCTAACATAGCCAGGTGTATTTGAGCTGCTGCTGTGGAGGTACTTTCCGAATTTCCCTCTTCATCCCAACAGCTTGTGCCTAATCCGGCAGAAGGACCTACTCACAAAGGGCATATTGGAAACTTGCTTGGATTTTTCACTTGTTTTTTGGTCGAGTGATGTGCAGTTTCTTGAAAGATTTAAAAAATAGTTTCTGCGGTCTCTTTCTAACCACACCACTCCCACACTTCTTTACCTATAATTTGTTGACATATACAAGGAAGTCGAAGTTTTGTATGAAAGCTACTTGTCTCCGGTTTCCATGGTGTGGAGTATCAAAAATTGTGCTTCACTTCCGTGCTTATTTGTTGCTACATACAATGGACAACATACAAGTCCTTTGACAAATCCTGGCTACTATTGTTCCTTATATACAAGTCTATTGATCATAGGATCCTATATCTAAGCAGTAAAAATAATTTCATCCACATTTACATTTTGCCATAGGCAACACAATCCACAGTTTTCACATTAGCAGCGCTGCTGCAACTGCATCACTTGTATGCAGTTGTATGGAGAATTAGGCCGAGTAGGTGCACTGCAGTCATACTCCAAAGTCATGTCCGTCCATTGTGACAAGAATCAACATCAAATTTGCATAGTTACATGATATGACAGGAATGATAATGGCATTTATTTAACGTTTGCCCATTGAAATTCCAAAAGATGCATACAAACTCAAGCACAAGTCCACCTACATTCACACATACATGTTTAGATGCGAACAAATAACTATAGACAAAGATGTCGATGTATTGGATGTCGAAAGTACCTAAGTTAATTATGGCCTAAGCTTAAGTTTATTAAACAATTATTAGAGAACTGGTAATGATTCAAGAAGGGCTTCTAATAGAATAAAAGGTTTCTTTGTAAATTAGGAGAATGCAACATGCTTTTTGAAATCTATTAAACCATGTTTACAATGATCATTAAAAACTGAGCTTTAATGGCTCAATAATCAGTTTTCCGTTTAAAAAATCAGATGAAGAGAGCCTTAAATACGGTTTGAATGAGTAGAGTAAACGGTGTTAAACAGGTTAGGTTGGGTTGAAAAAAGGGTGCGAAAATTAATCCGCCCATGCCACTATGGACATACACCAAAGCCAGTAATTAGCTTGTTGTGCACTCTAAATACTAAAAAGTAACCTCGAAAAGGAAAATTTTAAGTTGGGAATTCCATGCTACTTACAAAATCCTTAATTATTTTCAATACCACTCCCCCAAGTTGGCTCATGTTTGGTATTGTGTATCCACCTAAGTACCGGTATCTGTTGGACGCGAAAGCCGGGCAATGACAAAGGAAATTCTCCAATGTCTCCTCATCTTCCTGGCATTTTTTTCTGAGGACAGTCTTGGTGTAACAATTGTTGTGATAACATTAGACAGAAACGCAGTTAAGTAAACTTCCAGCTTGCATTCGAAGTGGGACTTGTCTACCTATGTAATTTTGTTTTTTTCCCCCAGACTTATTAGAGCTGCCTGCAGTTAATGGGTTACCTGCTGCCACGCATAGCCAACAGCACCACCAAATCCTCACCGCCTCAGACTTGTGTTTGCGTTCTGTTGGAGCTGCCTGCAGTTAACGGGCTACCTGCTGCCCCGCGTAGCTAACAGCACCACCAAACCCTCACCGCCTCAGACTTGTGTTTGCGTTCTGTTGGAGCTGCCTGAAGTTAAACAGCTTAAATCCTGCCCCACGTTGCCAATACCACCGCCGAATCCTAACCGCCTCAAACTTGTGTTTGCTTTCTGTTGGAACTGCCTGCAAACTCCCTTTTTATCTTCGCTTATCATCTGCCTGTTTTTCTGCCCAAATCTTTGCCGCTGATCTGCTGTTCTAACACTTTTATCCGAACTTTGGGATTTCAAATTACCGCAGCCATTAATTTTTCACGGGAACCCCACCTCATTTAGCAGCCTCTCCTTTAAACTCCAATCACCATTTGCCGCTGATCTGCTGTTCTGCCACTTTTATCCGAATTTTGCGATTTCAAATTACCGCAGCCATTAATTTTTCATCACGGCAACGCCACCTCATTTAGCAGCCTCTTCTTTAAACTCCAAATCACCTCTCGGGAAAAACGGCAAACAAAGTAACACTACCAATATCTATACTGACCTTCGCCTTACTTCCTTTCAGTAAAAGCCTCGTCTTCTCACGACCTAGATCCCCCCATAGGATTTTCGCCGTCCTACCGACCGTTTCGCTGTTTCACAATGTTGCATGCGCATTCCTCGCCCACTCCCTTAACTCAGACTGCGTGGACCCAAAAGACTTCGGGTTAACCAAGTTTATTGACAGCAGTCCTCTGGCCTTCACCGCCAAATCGTCTGCCCTTTCATTTCCCCTTACTCCGTTATGGCCCGGCTACCAAACGATGCGGATTTTGCCAGAGAAGGCGTTAATCTCCTTCTTAGACAGCAAGACTGTTCGTGACCTTACCGTCCTGGTTGTAATTGCCCTTATGGCAATTTTACTGTCAGAAAAAATGTTCACAATCGACGTCCTTGCGTTAGCACCACACCACTTCACGCATTCCGTGATCTCCTGGATCTCCGCCTGCAGGACCGCATTATGGTCAGGCAGTCTTAAACAGATCTCAGACCCTGGGTTCTCAATGTAGACCCCTAGGCCCACTCTGTCCTCTAGCTTTGATACATCCGTGTAACATGAACTTCCAGATAGCAATACTAGGGTTCCGTCAATCCAAGACTGTGGCCGATGGCAGCAGTGCCTCGCATTCGACTTCAAGGTTCATCTCAGGTATCCTATCGGAAACCTCTTCCCTTTCTTCTAGGTTTCCTATCGTCGCGTCGATTATACCGCGATGGCATGAGCTGCTCCCATCCTCAATCCATTCTCCCATCTCCTTAAGTCCCATAGCAGCAGTGGCTGCCTCACACTTAATCTGTATGTCAATGGGTCGGATATCTAGAACAGTCTCCAGTGCCCTAGTGGGCGTGGTTCTCATCGCTCCGCCTATGTCAAGACAACATGTTCTCTAAACCTGTTGTATGGTCTTTATGTTGCACTTTTTCTCCATAGCAGTCCACCAAACTACTGAGGACTTACTTAGGCCTTAGTCTTGGTCTAATCACGCTCCTGTAGAGCCACTGGACTATCCTCGGATTCAGAACCCATTTCGAGTCTACGGTCCATTTACATAGTGCCCAACATCTGTGAGCCTTTTTAGTACGCTCCTGAATGTGACACTTCTAATGTCACACCTAAGTATTTGACCTTGTGAGATATCGAAATCGTCTTATTGAGGAAACGTGGTGCGTTAAGTTGACCCACCTTTGTCTTCCTCGTGAAAAGGCATATTTCAGTCTTCTCTGGGCTAACATTGAGACCTCTGGGTCTAGCCCAGTCATATGCCATATACAAGTCCCTTTTGGCCCTTCAGTGAACTGCCACCAACCTCTGCCGATCGCAGCCGCTCGCTTTATACCAGCCGGTCGAATACCCCAAGTGCGGCCCAATTTCCCGGCGCAAGCAGTGGTACTCGCAGACGAGCGTGATGGGATTCGTGCTATGGACCCCGCTAACCCCAGAATCAGCGAGCTGAATCTGGAAATAAACAGGGTAGTCAACATACATAAGCGGAATTTGTGGCTGGAACACTTGGAGCAATGTAACTTAGGCACCGGTGTAGGCAAACTGTGGGCCACTGTTAAGTCACTCTCCAACCCCGGTGCATCCCGAGAGAGACAGGGCAAGGAGGACAGCCATTCACCGTATTCGTGGTCTCCGAGCCGATGAACAGCCATCACAATTTACCGTGGGCGAAGTTACGAATGCCATCCATGGCGCAAAATCTTCTAAGGCCTTGGGCCCCGACGGAATCTCTATATTGATGCTGAAGAATCTGGATTCACCTGGAGTTGAGTACCTTACCACTGTCCTCAACCTGTCTTTGAACACACTTAAAGTTCCCGATGTCTGGAAAATGGGCAGAGTGATCGCGCTACTGAAGCCTGGAAAAGACCCGAGTTTGGGGGAGTCGTACAGACCGATCACCCTTCTTTCTCCTTTCAGTGGCAAAGACGCTTGAGGCATTACTCCTCCCGAGCCTGGTAGGAGAATTTCCATTCGCCGTGCATCAACATGGATTTCGGAGACTGCACAGCACAACAACAACATTGCATGCCATCACCGCACACATTTGCCGTGGCTTCAATCAGCCCAGGCCATGTGATAGGACGGTCCTCGTGGCACTGGACCTATCGAAGGCATTCGACACGGTCAGCCATGCCAAATTATTTGAGGACATCGCCAACACGGCTTGAAACTATGGGTCACGAATTATCTGTGTGGTCGCCTGTCATTTGTGAAATTTAGGGATAAGAAGTCGAAACACCCTAGAGTGAAACAGGGAGTTCCCCAAGGTGGGGTGATATCTCCAACACTGTTCAACCTCTACCTATCCTCCATTCCACCCCCTCCAGACGGCATAGAGATCTTATCATATGCGGACGATAGAACGATCATGGCATCAGGTCCCCCACCCATTGATGACATCTGCGGCGATAGGTTGAACGTCTAACTCAACGAGCTTGCCTCATATTTCGCTGCAAGAAATCTGAAGATATCCGCCACCAAATCTTCAGCGACATTGCTCACTACAAATACGCGTGAGGTGAATGCCGAGCTGACTGTGATGGTCGATGGAGAAATGATTCCGACCATCAAGTATCCCAAAATACTTGGCGTCACATTTGACAGCACTTACACATTCTCCTCACATGCCACAGCAATCTGCGATAAAGTCAAAAGTAGAAACATGGTCCTCAAGTCACTTGCTGGCAGCACTTTGGGTGCAGACAAAGAAATCTTGTTGACCACGTACAAGGCAATTGGCCGGTCTGTGGTAAGTTATGCAGCGCCAGTGTGGTCTTGTCAACTTTGTGACACGCAGTGGAATAATATTCAGATCTGTCAGAATGCCGCCCTCCGAACTGCGACGGGCTGTCTCCTCAGTTCTCATGTGGACCACCTCCATCAGAAGACAAAGATCCTACCAGTGCGAAGACATAACTACATGCTGTCCAAGCAATACCTTTTGGGCTGTTATCGCAGAAACCATCCAAATCATCATCTTGTGGATAAATATCCACCGCCCCGAAGCCTTAAGGTAGATCTAGATGATCTAGAGCGTGAGGTTCAGCGCTACAAGAGAGAACCTCTAGATCAAGCGGGTGTAAACAACATTCATGCAGACACGGTAGCAGATGCGGTAATTGGCTACCAGGTGAATGTAGTCCTTGGAGAACAACCACCAGCCATTGCACCCGAAGAAATCGACCTCCCCCGGCAAACCAGAGTGGTTCTGGCTCAATTACGTTCCGGCAGATGCAACAGCCTCAATACCCACAGAGCTAGGATTGATGCCGACGTGCAAGATGTATGTCCCGATTGCAACCAGGGACCGCACGATACACGTCACCTGTTTAACTGCCCGACCAGACCCACTCGACTCAGACCCAGATCCCTGTGGACGCACCCCATCTTAGTCGCAGAGTGCCTGGGTCTTGACACTCAACAGAATCAAGCAGACGAAAGATAGAACTCAATAAACTGCTACAACAACAACAACGAGTCTATAGTGAAGTGAATTCGATTTGCATCCATTGAACCACATAACACCAAAATTGACTAAGTGACACTGATAGCAGGCTCCCTTACCCATACTCCCGGAAAAAATACTAGACCAACTCCTCTTGCCTTAATGCACTTGAAATAAAATTGATTTTATTACATTGAAAGTTTCATGTTGAAGCCCCCTTGAACCAAATCCAAAATTTAAGCACATATTTTGCACACCAATGAATGTCAACATGGATTTTTTTCTCGTAGCATTTGGCACATGTATAGGGTTGCCCAAAAAGTAATTGCGGATTTTTTAAAAGAAAGTAAATGCATTTTTAATAAAACTTAGAATGAACTTTAATCAAATATACTTTTTTTACACTTTTTTTCTAAAGCAAGCTGAAAGTCACAGCTGATAACTGACAGAAGAAAGAATGCAATTACAGAGTCACAAGCTGTGAAAAAATTTGTCAACGCCGACTATATGAAAAATACGCAATTACTTTTTGGGCAACCCAATATTTTTTTTTTTTTGGAACAAGATGTGGTTGTAAAAACCCTTCCAACATACCCCCAAATGCACACAATTATATTCTAGGACTTGTATTTTTTTTTTCTTCCTCGTTTCATGTCCTTAGTTTACCATTGTGGTTTTGAAATTTTTGCTGGTCCTTTGTCAGTATATTTGACTTAGCTCTTTTTGTAAATCCACTTTAATTTAGAAGTTTAGTTCTGACAGACACTTTAACCGCCATGTCCTACGTCATTTGACATTAAGACAGTGATGGGCACACTAACAGGGGTACGTTGTATCCAAATGCACAATAGTGAGGACCGAGTAAAAAAGAGAGAAAACAAATACAACAAGTAAGAATGGGCTAAAGTTGGACATAGCCGAGCTTTTGATACCCTACACCACTTTGTAGGCCATGATGTCGAAATTAATAATCGTTTTAATTTGAAATGTAGTAGGAGTTTTTGTGGAAATCTTTGTGCAAAATTTTGAGAAATTCGATTGATATACGCGTTTGCATAGGCCCTACAAGCCAGAATCGGGAAATATATATTTTTGGGAGCTATATCCAAATCTGAACCGATTTCTTTGAAATTTGCCAGTAATCAGAAGAGTCATAAGAGAAAACTTCGTGGAGTCGCTTACACCACCAGTTTGGTGAGAGTAAGTGTGGCTCTGGATATCTCCAAGGCATTTGATAGGGTCTGGCACGGTGCACTACTATCAAAGCTTGTCGTATTTGGTGTCGGTAATGGCTTCGTTGGATTTATTTCGAGCTTTCTCAGAGATCGCACTATTCGAGTCGTTATAGATGCGTTCTCATCCAATAAACAAAATTTGACCGCTGGTGAACTCTAGGGCTCTGTTCTATCTCCTTCTCATTTTCAAATTTTCATCAACAATCTGTTGGGTCAGACATCGAATCCGATCTATTTATTTGCGGATGACAGTAATCTCTGTCATTCGTACTTATTCGACCACAGGCCGAGGCGGGTTATGAATGATACACTTTGCCAGGATTTCCTAGCCATTTCTGAGTGGGGTCGAATGAATCGAGTAGATTTTAATGCACGGAAGACTCAGTGCTGCTTGTTGTAATACAAGCGATTCGCTGCCCTATTACGATCATCTTTGTCTATCAACGGTGTAGATGTTGAGCCAACCAGAAGCTCTTGATGTTCTGGGCATAAAAATACAAAGTAATGTCCGTTGGGCTAAACATGTATTTGAAGTGTCGAAAGAAGCATTCAAGTGTTTGGGCTTCCTTAAACGGTGTAAGAATTATTTCACTCCGTCTGATCTTCTTAACCACTACACCACTTTCATAAGGCCGAAAATGGAGTACAACTCACATGTACGGGCTGGAGCTTCAAAATCATCTCTGGAGCTACTGGACCGCGTACAGAGGTGAGCGATGGCGTTGATTGGGGACAGGGGGGATCCAACTCGATTGCCTCCCTTCATTATCTTCGCAATGTGGGTTGTTTGTCGCTGTTCTATCGGTGTGTGTTCGTCTGACATTAGTCTTCTTATTCCTGATGTAAGGATGTATGTCAGGGACACTAGACATTCCAGGAACTCACACCCATTTGTAATTGATTGGTCAGCGGACCGCACAATTCTTATTTCGCCCCCAAACCGTTCGTATGTGGAATCGACTTCCGGCTAATGTTTTTCTCACCCACTTTGATATCCAGAGAGTTAAGACAAATGTCAATAAGCACTACATAATTTTTGCCCCTCCAATTCCTAATTTCCTCTCGCCAACGCAATGCACTGCATTTATAAGGGACATCCCCTGCGTGTTGGCTGACAGAAAACAGAAAATATATGCTTATAGGCTATACACTAAATATTTCTTCAAACCCTGTCATCGGTATGCCTGGCCTTTCCAGCACTAGCAAGCTTAAAAACTTTCTCCATGGTTCTTAACTCTTTTAAGAATTTTTCGAGTTACGTTAGGCAAGGCTAGGTTGAAAAATGGTTGCAGATATTAATCCGCCCCTCTTTACTATGAACTTACACCTAAGCCAGTACTGGGCTTGTTGTGCCCTCTAAAATTATGAAGTAACCTATAAAAAGAAAGCTTAAGTTAGGAATTCCGTGCTACTTACAAAATAGTAATTGTTTTCAATACCACTCCCCTACGTTTGTTCATATCTGGTATTGTGTCCCCACCTAAGTGTCGGTATCTGTTTGACGCGTAAGGCGGGCAATGACAGAGAAAAAGCCCCAACGTCCCATCATCTTCACCGCATGCCCTACAAATGCTATCACTTGCCGCACCGATTTTGCATAAGTGAGCTCGTAGTCCTATGTGTCCTGTTATGATACCAATAGCTATACTGACCTCCTTCTTGCTTCCTTTCAGTAATAGCCTCGTCTTCTCACGATCTGGATCCCCCCATAGGATTTTCGCCGTCCTACCAATCGTTTCGCTGTTCCACAATGTTGCATGCGCATTCGTCGTCCACTCCCTTTACTCGGACTGCGACGATCCGACAACTCTTGCCATCACCGCCAAATCGTCTGCCCTTTCATTTCCCCTTACTCCGTTATGGCCCGGCGAAACCCAAACCCACACGATACGGATTTCTCAGAGAAGGCGTTAATCTCTTTCCTACACTGCAAGATTGTTCATAACCTTACCGTCCTGGTTGTAATCGCCCTTATGGCCATTTTACTGTCGGCAAAAATGTTCACACTCGACGTCCTCGTGTTAGCAACACACCACCTCACGCATTCCGTGATCGCCCGGATCTCCGCCCGCAGGACCGTATTATAGTCAGGCAGTCTAAAACAAATCTCAGTCCCTGGGTTCTCAATGTAGACCCCTAGGCTCACTCTGTCCTCTAGCTTTGATCCGTCCTACGTTACGTCAATTCAAGACTGTGCCGATGGCAGCAGTGCCTCGTTCTCGACTTCAAGGTTCATCTCAGGTATCCTATCGGAGCCTCTTCCCTTCCTTCCAGGTTTCCTATCGACGCCGCGATTATACCGCAATGGTACCATCGCCTAAAGTCTCATTGCCGCAGTGGCTGCCTCACACTTAATCTGTATATCAATGGATCGAATATCTAGAATAGTCTCCAGTGCCCTAGTGGGCGTGGTCCTCAACGCTCCGCCTATACCAAGACAATATGTTCTCTGAACCTGTTGTATGGTCCTTATGTTGCACTATTTCTACATTGCAGTCCACCAAATTACTGAGGCGTCAGTAAGTACAGGTCTAATCTCTAAGCTCCTGATATATAGAATAGAAAGATTCTTCTATTTTATCCACAACCTCGTGCAGGGCAGTCTCCACCGACCTTCCCTTGACATAGGCATGCTGTTTGTATTTAAGCAGGTCGCTGGATGTCCTACTCTTTATTATGGTGTCTAGAATACGTTCCACAATTTTGAGTAGAAAGGACGTAAGGCTTATGGGTCTGTAGGCATTTGGTGTCGCATAACTTGCCTTGCCGGGCTTGGGTATAAACACCACCCTTGCCTCCTGCCGGAGTATATGCAAGTCCTAGGTACGCTGTGAAAATTTTTGGCCAGATAGTCTGATACGACGTGCTCTGTTAAAAAGTCTGCGTACCTCTTTCTCAATATTGCGAATCTCTCCGGTCATCCAGGGTTTTTCTTGGGTTGATTTCCTTTCCCGAAGAGGACAACTATATTCGAAGGATATGTTGCAGTCGTAATCCTGTTAACATTTTCGCCACTATCTTCTATGTTTGGACAATCTAAATTATCTTGGCCAAGTCTTCTTCTGAGTAGCCTTCCGAATTTTGTCCAGTTGGTCTTCAACTTATTCCGGAAGCTTATCGGATTTGGTGCTGGCCGTGCTATTCTAAACCTAATGTACCGATGGTCTGAGAAAGAGTGTTCCATGGAGAACCTCCAATCCTGAACCTCATCGATTAGATTTTTCGAATATATCGTCACATCTAATACCTCCTCCCTAATCCTATAAACAAAGGTAGCGGTGTTACCAATATGAAGTTTTATTAGGTCGTTAGTATTCAAGAACTCTGCCAGGGCTTGGTCCCTCTTATTAGTGTTGGTGCTACCCCACGAAATGTGGTGAGAGTTCGCTCGCACCCTATTAGTACCTCGTTTCCTGTCTTTTTTGATCTCCTCACCAACCGTTGCAGCTCAGACGTGGGTGGCGGTGTCGGAGAGTCGAAAGGCAGATAAAGTGATGGAAGGTATGCTCCACCGTCTCCCTGTCTCACCACTGTTGCATCCGACGTTGACAACTCTGGGGAAAAAATATAATTCAAACTCACTGGTCCTCCAGTAAATGGGCATCTTGGGAGTAGGTGCTGATCCCATCGTCTGCTCCCTGTTCTTTAGACTGCATTGACTTTCCTGTCACTGCACTGCCTAATGTCATCGTTTTAGGTTATTTTTGCCCAGTCTAGTCTTCCCACTCTTTATAACCGACGGGTAATGGTTTCATCGTCGGGTCCCTGTTCGTTAATCTGTATTGGGTTTCCGTTACCTGTACTGCCTGATGTTTCAATATTAGGATCTTTGCCTATCCTAGTCTTCCAAATCCTAAGTAAATGGGCTTCTTGGAAGTAGGTGATGGTACCATCATCGACTCCCTGTTAATTGGGTTGCATTGAGACTCATGTCGCTGCGCTGTCTAATGTTTCAATATTAGGATCTTTACCTATCCCAGTATTCCGAATCTTGAAGTCGGTGATGGGTCCGCCGTCGGGTTCCATCCATCCGTCTAATTGTCAAAGCTCCACTTTTCATTTTCCTTTTTTTTAACTGTCAACTGTTAGTAAAGTGCAAAAATTTAAAACTCTTACACAAATAGGTTTCAATAATTGAAAGTTTGCGGCAACAAAAAATACTTTTCTGCTTTGTAAGCATCATGAATTGTATTTTCCATTTTAAATAGCTATAAACCTATAATAGTTACTCTGTTACAAACTCAATGACCAATTAACAAAAAGTCCTTCCTCTTGTTTTCAAGATTTGCAGACATTTTTTTTTTTTTTTGTTTTTTCCTACAAGTATGACAACCTGTTTCAATAAAAGTTATTGACACATTTTATTTACTTGATTGCCCTCCGTTCCGCTCAATTTCACTTTTCATTTCTGTACTCTTGTCTTGATTGTGATTTTGAGGTCGTCATTGCCGTTGCCGTTTCGTCTTTGGACTGTGTGTTAAGTGAGCAATTGTCCTTTAATTAGTCAACATTACTTTTGCAACATCATTTTTTGATGAGTCGTCAATACTGTCATTAAGAGGGAGAGTAAAGCGAGGGGCTCAAAGTTTATTTATCTTTTATTTGCTTTTCCGTCTTCTTGTCCATCTTCAATATTGTTATCAAATGGCAAATAGAGCTGAAATCGTTTTCATCTTACGATGTTCCAATTAGTAGCTAAAAATGTCTGCTCTTTGTGTATTCGCATATTCCTTAAGGACAATAGAATGCGGAATCAAACAAGTAAAAGCGCGTAAAGTTCGGCCGGCCCGAAACATAAACGCCCTCCACCATGAAGGAGAAGAGATGACAAATGGAATTGCTAGCAAATGCCGATCCAGACAGCTGAACAGCGTGTCTTCTCAAACACGATCGCGTGTATCCTGACGAAATTATCCCCTCTTGTTCGCGTATGTTTTCTGAGGTGATTATCTTGTGATATGTCTGCAAGTTCCCCTGTAGATCCTAATATGAACATAGAAAGTGTTCGACTGTCTCCTCCTTATCCTCGTTGTAAGAACTTTTGCATTAATCGTTTCGCAGAATTCCTATGTGTGTCGCCTATTGCCTATGACACAGTACACGGTTATTACTCCCGAACTAGTATCAACTAACCTCTTAGCAACAGCCAGCAGCTTTTTTTTGTCCTTCTTCGGTCGACATTAAGTCATAGCTTCCCTCTTTGTACACAAGACCTTCATCCGTTATTTCATTTTCCAGACTGCATGTGGAATTCAAGGTCGTGTGCCGGAACCCAAGTCCGGATCCCCCTTAGGATTTTCGCCGTCCTACCGTCTTTTCGTTTCGCTGTTCCACAGAGTTGCATGCGCATTCGTCGCCCACCCCCTTTACTCAGACAACGTCGACCCGAAAGGCTTCGGGTAAACCAAGTTTAATGACGTCAGTCATCTGACCTTCTCTGACAAAGCTTCTGCCTTTGTATTCCTCCTTACACCGGTTTGGGGCGGCAACCAAACGATACGGATTACGGACGATGGCAGCAGTGTCTCGCACTCGTCTTCATGGTACAACTCAGGTATCCGATCGGAAACCTCTCACCTTTCTTCCAGGTTTCCTATCGTCGCCTCGATTATACCGCGATGTTATGTGCTGCTCCCATCCTCAATCCATTCTCCCATCGCCTAAAGTCCCATAGCCATGGTTGCCTCACACTTAATCTGTATGGGTTGGATATCTATTGGGTTGCCCAAAAAGTAATTGCGGATTTTTCATATAGTCGGCGTTGACAAATTTTTTCACAGCTTGTGACTCTGTAATTGCATTCTTTCTTCTGTCAGTTATCAGCTGTTACTTTTAGCTTGCTTTAGAAAAAAAGTGTAAAAAAAGTATATTTGTTTAAAGTTCATTCTAAGTTTTATTAAAAATGCATTTACTTTCTTTTAAAAAATCCGCAATTACTTTTTGGGCAACCCAATAAAATAGTCTCCAGTGCCCTAGTGGGCGTGGTCCTCATCGCTCCGCCTATGCCAAGACAACATGTTCTCCGAACCTGTTGTATGGTTCTTATGTTGCACTTTTTCTCCATAGCAGTCCACCAAACTACCGAGGCGTAACTTGGTACTGGTCTACCCACGCTCCTGTAGAGCCAGTGAACTATCATCGGATTCAGGCCCCATTTCGACCCAACTGTCCGTCTACATAGTGTCCAACATCTGTTAGCCTTCCCAGTGCTCTCCTGAATGTGACATTTCCAATTCAGTTTCCTGTCCAAGATCACACCTAAGTATTTGAAACCGTCAGATATCGAAATCGTCTTAATGAGGAAACGTGGTGCGTTAAATTTACCCACCTAGGTCTTCCTCATGAACTGGCATATTTCAGTCTTCTCTGGGTTAACATTGAGACCCCTGGGTCTAGCCCAGTCATATACCACATGCAAGACCCTTTCGGCCCTTCTTTATAGCTGGTTGGGATCCTTACGCCATGGAAGTTTTAT
This sequence comes from Stomoxys calcitrans, assembly GCF_963082655.1. Lineage (NCBI taxonomy): Eukaryota > Metazoa > Arthropoda > Insecta > Diptera > Muscidae > Stomoxys > Stomoxys calcitrans. The sequence goes on along the minus strand of NC_081556.1, from coordinate 99,563,554 downwards.
AACATCGTCTGCGTAACAGATGGGCTCAACTCCATCCTCAGTTGGCATCTGTAATAGGTCATCTATGGTGGACACCCATAGGAGTTGCGCACCCCTGTGGCGTGCTTTGTGCTACTTTCTCCCTTATATTTATGCCATGGGATCCACAATTTATCCACCTCTTCCCTAGCATATGGTTTATCCAGTCTCTATGGACCGGGTCCACCTGGTATTGGTCTAAGGATTGGATCAGTGTGTCGGTCCGCACATTGTTAAAAGCCCCCTCGACGTCAATGCATACCACCAGTGTGTACGTTTTTCCATCGATGAATTCTTCTTATTTATGCACAACCTCGTGCAGGGCAGTCTCCACCGACCTTCCTTTGATGTAGGCACGCTGTCTGTATTTAAGCAGTTCATTGGATGTCCCACTCTTTATCATGGTATCCACAACGCGTTCCATGGTTTTGAGAAGAAAGGACGTAAGGCTTATATAGGGAAGGGATGGCACCTCAGACAATTCGACTCAAATATGGATATCAAATTAATGCTGCACTTCCAAATCCCTTTAATTTGAGCCCCATATTGCCATGGCGGGTAAATATGAACCGTTTTGAGGGTGTTTTGGCGCTTCGGCTGGGCGGCCACCGGCAATTTGCACTGAAAATAGATATCAAATTCGTTCTATATTCCCAACGGAAATGAAGCTCAGTTTAGGGGGTGCTTTAAGGCGTACCCCAAAACAATTGGTTCCAAAATTGAATATCATATTCGTTTTCTACTCTCAAATACCTTTCATTCCTATATTGTAATAATGGGTCAAGTAACCCATTTGACGTTTCTTTAGGAAGGAAAGTTCCACCTGTACTTGAACGCAAATCTACTGCCTAATACTTTTCATTTGAGTTCCATATTGACATGAACTTCGAATATATCTGTTTAGAGGAGTTTTGGGGTTGGGGTGGGACCCGCTGGGTACTTGGACCCAAATTTTAATACCAAATTCGTTTTCTGGTCTCCAGTACCTTTTAGTTGATACCCTTATTGTGCCCATCGGACCACTTATGGATATGGGTGGGGTTTTTGGGGATGAGGGGGAGGGTCCGCCTCCACCCGATATCTAAAAATTATATAGCCTATGTTTCCTTCCACACAAACGTACATAATCAATGAAAATTTTAAAATCGGTTCAGCTAAGTTTCATGTAGTCATAATGGATCTAATGGCGTTTTTGAGGGGTGGCGTGATCCCCTATACTTCGATCAGATTTTGTATGCCAGATTCGAAATCTACTCCCGAATACCTTTCATTTGAGCTCCATATTGAAATGAACGTCCAATATGTTTGGAAGAGTTTTGCGGTTGGGGCGGCCCGAGTCTTAAGCCTCTAGAAATAAAATCCGATTTATAGGCAGCTATATCAGGTTATGAACCGACTTAGACCCTAGATGACATACTTGTTGGAAGTCTAAACAGAACACCTTATGCAAAATTTCAGCCAAATCGGATAAGAGTTTCCCCATCTATAGACACAAGAAGTCCAAATCGGAGATCGGTTCATATGACAGCTATATCAGGCTATGAACATATTGGGATCAGCCAAATCAAAAAATAATTGCGCCCTCTATGACAGCTAATCAAAACATGGACCCATATGGCCCATGCTTTACACCTTCGAAAATAAGCGTGATTTCGACAGACAGACGGACGGACAGAGGACAGAGTGGCACAGATATGTCTACACACCTTTTCATACATAGCAGTTATGTAAACTGGCAGTAACGTTGCTAAGATATGATTATCCTCTAAAAGTTTTCAAAAATGCAAATTTTGCAATAATTTTCACAAATTATAATACTGAGGACCATGATAAACAGTTTAAGTTTCAATAGACATTTGATAGAAAAACTTTTTCGTATTGTATAACGTGTTTTTTGGGTGGTGTATGCAGACTTTTCTGTACCACTGTATATACATTGTTGGGTCTCAAACCTATATTTCGATGTGTTACAAGCAAATGCAAATTTTTTGCAAATTTTGCCCATGAATATTCCACTAAGGAACAGGGCAAACTTCTCACATATCAATGAGTGCAGTCCGATTCAAGTTTAAGTTCAATGATAAGGGGCCTCCTTTTTATAGCCAAGTCCGAACGGCATACCCCAGTGCGACACCTCTTTGGAGAGAAATTTTATATGGCATAGTACCTCACAAATGTCGCCAGCATTAGGAGGGGAAAACCACCGCTGAAAATTTGTTCTGATGGTCTCACCAGGATTCGAACCAAGGCGTTCAGCGTCATAGGCGGACATGCTAACCTCTGCGCTACGGTGGCCTCCGAGCGGAATGACGAAATTATGGTGAAGGTTATAAAAATCATATTTCATAATGGCCAATCCTTAGCTTTGTAAGAAATCTAAATTTGTTTAAATTCTGCTTGAAAACCACACTTTGAAAAAACATCCCTTAGATGTTTGTATACGTTTTTGTTTCCAACTTTCATTATAACAAAGCCTTTGCCGTACCATGCATTGTTTCCGCAAACATGAGAATTTTGCAACAGATTTAAATTTTGTAATAAATTGCCCTTGCACAAAGTGTGGAATTGTTATGCGTTAAAACAATTGCATTGTCATTATGTTAAAAAAAAGATAAAACACACACAAACACACACACACATACATTGTCGTTCAAAAACAAACAAAAACACAAAATTGCTCTTGCTGCCAAACTGCTGCAATTGCCATTACTTTGCAGCGATGGCTCAATCTGTGCAAACAATCTAAATGGAAACCAAATAAAATCACAAACACACTCTGAAATGTGACATTACCACAATTGCCTTCTTCGGCCAACATTACCGCAATCATTGTTGTGTTTGTGTTTGTGTTTGAATTGTTGCTCGGTCCGATGAGTTGCTTTTGTTGGGTGTTTTGCAATATGACACCGGGCAAATAATGACTGCAACGTTGAGTGGTCGGTGGTCAACGCAACACTAATACGCCCCCCAGGCTGCCGTATCATCCATCCATCCACCAAGCTCTGCACTAGCAACAACAGTAGAAATGCATGTGTGTTTGAGTTTCTGCCTGTGTAAATATTCATGTACAGACATATGGCCTTTGGGAATTTAAAAATTTAACAAAAGTCCATAGAATTCAGTTACACTTATCTTGAGGACAGTGGGATGGGAAAACCCCTTATCAATGACATATGTTTAGGTAAAGATGTAAAAAATCGTATCAAGCCATCTCGAAACTGGGTGTGAGAAAATTGAGAAAAAAAGGCAGAAGATGTAACTATCGAATAAGCAAAAAATAATTTGAGTGGGGATGTTCACTATAGCCTAACCTATACCTCGAAAAAATTGTATTCCGTTCTAAGTTTGGCTTGAAAAGTTGTTTCATATTTGCCTTAATTTGCTGGAAGATTCATTTCGATCCGTAATTTATGGAAGCTTTTTAATTGTTTAATTTATTTTTTAACTGTTCACCAATTCACATGCGGGTTTGTAAGGTTTGGGCATTTCATTACCCGTGTAAAAAATTTTTTTTATACCCTGCACCATAGGATGGGGGTATACTTCTTTCGTCATTCTGTTTGTAACTACTTCAAATATTCGTCTGAGACCCCATAGAGTACATATATTCTTGATCTTCGTGATATTTTATGTCGATCTAGCCATGTCCGTCCGTTTGTCCGTCCGTCCGTCTGTCGAAAGCACGCTAACTTTCAAAGGAGTCAAGCTAGACGCTTGAAATTTCGCACAAATACTTCTCATTAGTGTAGGTCGGTTGGAATTGTAAATGGGCCATAGCGGTCCATAACCTGATATAGCTGCCATATAAACCGATCTTGGGTCTTGACTTCTTGAGACACTAGAGGGCGCAATTCTTATCCGATTGAAAAGAAATTTTACACGACGTGTTTTGCTATGATATCCAATAACTGTGCCGAGTATGGTTCAAATCGGTCCATAACCTGATATTGCTGCCATATAAACCGATCTTGGGTCTTGACTTCTTGAGCCTCTAGAGGGCGCAATTCTCATCCGATTAGAACGAAATTTAGCACGACGTGTTTTGTTATGATATCCAACAACTGTGCTAAGTATAGTTCAAATCGGTCCATAACCTGACATAGTTGCCATATAGACCGATGTTGGGACTTGACTTGTTGAGCCACTAGAGGGCGCAATTCTTATCCGATTGGAATGCAATTTTGCGCGACGTGGTTTGTTATGTTATCCAATAACTGTGCCAAGTATGGTTCAAATCGGTCCATAACCTGATATAGCTGCCATATAATCCGATCTAGGGTCTTGACTTCTTGAGCCTCTAGAGGGCGAAATACTGATCCGATAGCAAAGAAATTATGCATGACGTGTTTTGTTATGATATCCAATAACTGTGCCAAGTATGGTTCAAATCGGTCCATAACCTGATATAGCTGCTATAAAAACCGATCTTGGGTCTTGACTTCTTGAGCCACTAGAGGGCGCAAATCTTATCCGATTTGAATGAAATTTTGCACGAAGTATTTTGCTATGATATCCAACAACGGTGCCAAGTATGGTTCAAATCGGTCCATAACCTAAAATAGCTGACATATAACCCGATCTGGGGACTTGACTTCTTGAGCCTCTAGAGGGCGCAATTCCTATCCGATATGGCTGAAATTTTGCATGACGTATTTTATTATGACTTTCAATAGTTGTGCCAAATATGGTTCAAATCGGTCCATAACCTGATATAGCTGCCATATAAACCGACCTGGGATCTTGACTTCTGGAGCCTCTAAAAGTCGCAATTTTAATCCGATTTGGCTAAAACTTTCTACAACAACTTCTGTCACAACCTTTAACATACGTGTCGATTATGGTCTGAATCGGTCTATAGCCTTATACAGCTCCCATATAAACCCATCTCCCTATTTTACTTCTTGAGCCTCAAAAGGGCGCAATTTTTATTCGAATTGGCTGAAATTTTATACAACGACTTCTACATTCAGTTTAATTATGGTTCGGACCATCGGACCATACATTTATATAGCTCCACTATCATAGCAATTTTTTTTCTTTTATCATATGTTTGCCTAAAAAGAGATACCGGGAAAAGAACTAGACAGATGCGATCCCAGGTGGAGGGTATATAAGATTCGGCCCGGCCGAACTTAGTACGCTTTTACTTGTTAAATGTAATTTTTATACATACCATAAATTGCGGTCAGATATGTGTTAACACATCTGTTTCGTGTACAGATAAATATTTTACATTTGTACTGCGAACAACACACGTACATGCAACGTGAAATACTTTACTTACGCAATCTCGTATGTATCAAGGTATGTACAGCTTGCAGGGGCGAAATATGCGAGCAAAATACCGAAGGCCTTTGGAAAGTCATTGATGCTATTGTTGCAACAAATTAACCAACGTTTATTACCAGGAACATGCAGAAGGCACAAGATGTTATCACGGATCGGGAAATATCAGCGAAATGATATGTGACTGGAGAAGAGCTGGATGGCCATAGCTACTTTTATCATCGTTACATTAGTTTCAACCTTGGAGAAAATACCAAGGAAGTGGTCTCTCGGCTAAACTGATGAAGGCAAAATTGCAAATTTTGCCCATGAACATTCCACTAAGGAACAGGGGCAAACTTCTCACATAACAATGAGTGCAGTCCGATTCAAGTTGTAAGCTCAATGATCAGGGGCCTCCTTTTTATAGCCCGAGCCGCGTGCCGCAGTGCGACACCTCTTTGGAGAGAAGTTTTACATGGCATAGTACCTCACAAATGTTGCCAGCATTAGGAGGGGAAAACCACCGCTGAAATTTTTTTCTGATGGTCTCGCCAGGATTCGAACCCAGGCTTTCAGCGTCATAGGCGGACATGCAAACCTCTGCGCTACGGTGGCCCCCTTGCTGATGAAGCCGAATAGGGATAAATTTTTGGCACATATTCTGCACGGCTATCCTTGTGCACACAAAAAGGAAAAGTGGAAACTCTAGACCTGAAATGGGAGTGGAACGTCCTAAATGAATCGCTTAAGTATGCATGTTCTAGAGCAGTTGTTGTTATTGTAGCAGTTGGGTGTGTTCTATCTTTCGTTTTGATAAAAGTAACTGTACCATTATTACTAATAAAACCGTTTGGAGCTACGATATCCCCGGTAACAAAAGTTACATAGACTTCTATACGGACGGTTCCAAACTAAACGACCAGGTGGGCTTTGAACAGTACTCTAAAGACCTAGAACTGATCATATCGAAAAGGTTACCCGACCACTGCAGTGTGCCTCAAGCTGGGATCCTTGCAATTAAGGAAGTGCTGTAATGGCTAAGATATAATGTCATAACGACGATTGGCATAAATATCTTCTCAGGCAGCCATTAAATTGCTGAAGAATGTATTTCTGAACACAAAAACCGCCCTCGACTGTCGCAGATCTCTCAACGAGATGGCTGAAAAGTTCAAAATTCACCTGTTCTGGGTGCCTGGCCACAGAGATATCCCAGGGAATTCTAAAGCAGATGAGCTCGTGAGACTAGGAACTACGTTACACATTTCAGGGATACTGGAATCTGTGGGTATGCCTCTAGCGACAGGAAAGCTAAGTGTTCAAGGCCAGGCCCCCCGAAGGGCAACGAATGATAGATGGTCACAAAAAGGGGGCTGTGAGCATTCCAAATCTATGTGACCTCATCTAGACTTGAAGAGGTCTACTGCTTTGCTATCGTTGGCTAGAACAGACGTCTCAGTCATTGTGTCCATCTTGACAGGTCAGTGTCAGACAGACTTAAGGTTGTCCGCCACGACTTTTGCAAAAGCAGTTAGAACATCGAATAAGGAGAGACTAAAGAACACCTTCTGTGGGTGCTACTAGCAGTTAGGTTCTCATTTCCTTGAGAACCTGCCTGATTTAGCGTATGTGAACATTCGCAATTTATAGGGCTTTTTAAATCGATCTGGATGGTTCAACGGTAGGAACTAGAAGACATCTTCCTTCTTCTGTTCCTGTGGTATCACAATGGACGAACACGTCTTAGTGAGCCTGATGGCTGATGGCTGCCACTTACCTAACCATCTTTCGTCTGCTTGAATCTGTTGAGTGTTCAGATGCAGGAACTCTGCGACTAAGATGGGGTGCGTCCAGAGGGATATGGGTCTGAGTCGAGTGGGTCTGGCTGGGCAGTAAAAGAGGTGACGTGTGATGTGTGTCGTGTGGTCCCTGATCACAATCGGGACATACATCTTGCACGTCTGCATCAATCCATGCTCTGCAGGAATTGTGGCGGCTGCATCTGCCGGAACCTTATTGAGTCAGAACTGCTTTGGTTTGCCGGGGTAGGTCAATTTCTTCAGTTGCAACTGGAGGCGGTCGTTCTCCAAGGACTACATTCACCCGGTAGCTATTTATTGCATCAGCTACGGTGCCTGCATGAATGTTGTCGAGAACCGCTTGATATGCCGCTTGATCTAGAGGTTCTCTTTTGTACCGCTGGACATCACGCTCCTAGATCATGTGTAGGCTTCTGGGCGGTGGATATTTATCCACAAGATGATGATTTGGTTGGTCTCTGCGATAACAGCCCAAAAGGTATTGCTTAGGCAGTTATGTCTTCGCACTGGTAGGATCTTTGTCTCCTAATGGAGGTGGTCCACATGAGAACTGAGGAGACAGCCCGTCGCTGTTTGAAGGGCGGCATTCTGACAGATCTGAATATTATTCCACTGCGTGTCACAAAGTTGACGTGACCACACTGGCGCTGCATAACTTACCACAGACCGGCCAATTGCTTTGTACGTGGTCAACAAGGTTTCTTTGTCTGCACCCCAAGTGCTGCCAGCGAGTGACTTGAGGACCTTGTTTCTACTTTTGACTTTATCGCAAAATGCTGTGGCATGTGGGTAGAAAGTGTAAGAGCTGTCAAATGTGACGCCAAGTATTTTGGGACTCTTGATGGTCGGAATCATTTCTCCATCGACCATCACAGTCAGCACGGCATTCACCTCACGCGTATTTGTAGTGAACAATGTGGCTGAAGATTTGGTGGCAGATATCTTCAGATTTCTTGCAGGGAAACATGAGGCAAGTTCGTTGAGGCAGACGTTCAACCTATCGCAGATGTCAAGGAGGGTCAATAGCTGGATAAAGCTGCCATATATACCGATCTCCTTGGACCATAAAAGCAGCGTTTATTACCATATTTCGCTGAAATGTGCCACAGTGAGCTATACTAGACCCCACGACATCCGCGTACAATTTAGCTCTAATCGGTCTATATTTAAATTTGTCATATATAAACACTCGGACAGCACTCATTGTGGAAAATTTTCTCTGTTTCTCAATGGGCAAATTTGCATTTGCAAGTGGTGAGCACAGTTACTATGTTATCGTTGTTACAATGGCAGTGTTCTAGACAGTGTGAATTACACGATTGGATCTACGATAACTATGGCAATACGAAAGTTGCAGCCTAGACAACTAGATGGGTCCTAGGGTATACTTTGAAGAACTAGGTGAGTTCATATCGAGGATGGTTCACGACCACTGAAGTGTGTGTCATGCGGGATTCTTGCAATTAAGGAAGTGGTGCAATGGATAAGGTATAATTTCGTAATAATGGCATAAATACCTTCTTAAACAACCAGGCAGTCATAACAACTTTGGGGAATGTTTTTCTGAATTCAACAACCGCCCTGTACTGTCGCAGATCTCTCTATGATATGGCGGAATAGTTCAAAATTCTACTTTTGTGGGTTCCGGCGCACAGAGATCTTCCAGATCTTGTGAGGCTAGAAAGTTTCTGGCACATTTGAGGGGGAACTGTAATCCGTGGGTATGCCTTTACCGACAAGTAAGCTAAGTCTTTAGGATAAGGCCCGAAGGGCAACACAAGAATGGTGGTCACAAAGTGGGAGTTAGGAACACTCCATAACTTTGTGGCCCAATCTAGTCTTGAAGAGATCTACCGCTTTGCTATTGCTGGCTAGATCAAACGTCTCAGTCATTGTGTCCGTCATGACATGTTGCTGTGGGATCGGAAAACATGCTAATAGACTGAAGGTTGGCATGCAACGACTTCTGCATTAGGTGTGGGGACGTCGAGTAAGAAAAGACTATGGAACATCTGTTGCGTCTATGTTCCGCATTGTCAGCAGAAATATAGATAGACATCTGCTATCATTAAACTATCTCTTTTTAGAGGAGTATTAGAAGGCTTCAATACTCAGATATGACGCCAGCATTTAGTGAGACGATAGCCACTGCTGAAAATAGTCTTTTGATGCTTCCCTCATAAACTAAGCCTTCTTTTTATGCCCACCACCATAGTCATTCCGTTTTTAACACCTCGTAATATTCTTCTCGACGTCCTGAGTCGATTTAGCCATGTCCTTCCGTCAGTCAAAAAAATGATAGCGGTCGAACAGGTAAAGCTAGCCGCTTGAAATTTTGCACAGATACTTGATATTGATGTAGGTCGTTGGGGATTGCAAATGGACCATATCGGTTTAGATTTAGACATAGCTCCCATATAAACGGATCTCTTGATTTGACTCCTTAAGCCCCTGGAAGCCGGAATTTTTGTCAGATGTGGCACGTAGTGTTCTGTTAAGACTTCCAACAACTGTGTCAAGTATGGTTAAAATCGGTGTATAACCTGATATAGCTCCCATATAACCCGATCTCCTGATTTGACTTTTTGAGCCCTCATAAGCAGCAATTTTTGTCCAATGTGGCTGAAATTTTGCATGCGGTGTTCTGTTACACCTCCCAACAACTGTGTCAAGTATGGTTCAAATCGGTCTATAACCTGATATAGCTCCCATATAACCCGATCTCCTGATTTGACTTCTTGAGCCCTTACAAGCCGCAATTTTTGTCCGATGTGGCTGAAATTTTGCACGTAGTGTTTTGGTATGACTTCCAACAACTGCACTTAGTAAAGTCCAAATCGGTCTATAACCTGATATAGCTCCCATATAACCCGATCTCCTGATTTGACTTCTTGAGCCCCTAAAAGCCGCAATTTTTGTCAGATGTGGCTGAAATCTTGCAAGTAGTGTTCTGTTATGACTTCCAATAATTGTGTCAAGTATGGTTCAAATCAGTCTATAAACTGATATAGCTCCCATGTAAACCGGTCTTTCGATCACCCTTGTTCGGATTCTGAAAGCTTTAATATTTGCTGGTTTGACAGATATTTGGTATGTAGAATAAATTTATGCCCTACAACAAAATTTATTTTGTATGAATTTTTAGCAGTTCCATGGTGGTGGGTTCCCAAGATTCGGTCCGACCGAACTTAGCACACTTTTACTTGTAGACGTTCAAAAAGTAATTTGGGCCTTATGGAATTTGAATTTTGTTCCGAGTAACAATCCCACACACAAAAATCTTTAAAATATATTGTCAACATCGAATAGCCCCAAACACAATGGCCACTTTAGTTCTTGATAGTACTGTCATGTAAGTGCTATTGGTTGTGGCCATTTGTTGGCCTTACGTTTGAGTTTGTTGTTAATGCTCCACTATCCGCGCCATCCAACCAGCCATATATAGCCAACCAACAAACCAGGCGTCAGAGTCTCTGTGGCCTTACACAGCGGTTATAATAATGGTTCGATAATAATTTCCGCACATTGAGCAGGAAGTGATATCATGCGTGTCCTACGTAAGCGAAAGCAATTGTCCAACAATATGCTGCAGTTTAAGTTTATACCATAAATACTTATTTATCCCATACATGGAGTTGTGCATGCACTTGAGTGCATGAGCTTCAATGTAAACATGAAAGTACAACCGGCTGTCAGTGGATTTACATGCAACGGGTCATTAGCATCTATGGCATTTGCAGCTTTCCGACTACGGGCTTTCGAGTGGTATCAGTTCGTACTTTTTTCGTACTATTCGCTCTTCCGATCATGCCATCTTCACATCCCAAACTCTCTGGTTTGTAGGACAATCATCTGGTTTTGTGAACTTTACCATGAATTATAAAATTTTGTGACAAAATCTACTATCCCCAATCCATTATCGGTCTTTCCCTCTTGTAGGTTAAAGTTTTCCGAAAGTTGCGGAACTTATACATTCTCTCTAGGTGCTCTCAAATCTTGAACTGTACCTCCCTACCTTAATATTTCCTTTCTCTTTTGTTTGGTCTTCAATGTGCCTTTATAGTCTTCCACCAAATGTCTCTCTCGCCTTTTAGTGTAGCCCTTTATGACCTACAAATGCTCAACCAGAATTCCATTAAAATAAAACCTTTTGCCAGCATGGCCTCACTTTCATATCATCAAATTGAATATTAATCATACGTGGTAGCGTACCGTACAACGATGGTGACGACATGAGACAATGTGTATTTGCCATAACTCATACGCACTACTGGCCTGATGCTTCAGGTGTTCTTAGCTAAATTGAAAATCAACTCGCTGCGCAGAGTTCTAAGTAGGAGAGCAGTGGTAAGCATTTTAGCACCTGTCCGCGGGCATATAAATTAAAACTGATTGCATTTTCAACCAGCTGGTTTGAGATTGGCTGGCAAACTAAATTTTCCCATTACTGGAATGGTTGCATCAAAGGCAACCATACGTAAGTACCATCATGCAACTGAGTATGATGCTTAGGTTATAGAAGATTTTGAATGATGCAGTTTCACCGGTACACTCCTTCAGATGGTGTCGATGCTGATTAGTATAGGGGTCCATTCAAACAAATTTCTTTCTGGGATCAATGCTTAAGCAAAATGTGCCGTTACGCCTTACAAGAGGTTGATGAAACTTGGTCAGAAGGTGCACTAGATTCGGTAGACAAGGCAGATATCGTTTCTTAACCAATGATGAATACATGGATTTCAGATCTCTAATCTTTACTTGGAAGATCAACCACCTACTGGAAGATTTGAGAGAAAACTCAGGCTGCCTCGAAGCCCTCAACGGATGCCCTAAACGGATTCAATAAGTTGAGGCTAAATGTATATGGAAGGGGTGAAGTTGAGGACGACTCAGCAGTTGCTGCTGAAGCCTGATCAACTCCAAGAAAGGTGAAAACAAGAAATCAACCTCCCTTGACCAAAAAGCGCCCCGATATAAGTCTAGATGAATCGGGCACACTCCGCTGTGTTTTCTTTCACTCTCTATGTGAGTTTAGGTTAAAGTGGCAGTCTGCCATCAGATTAACTTAAAAGTTTTTGTCCACTGTGATACCACAGGATTAGACGAAGGAAGATGCCTTCTAGTTCCTACCGTTGAACCACCCAGATCGCTTTAAAAAGCCCAATAACCTGGGAATCTTCACATCCGCTAAATCAGACAGGTTCTCAAAGAAATGAGAACCTAAAGTGGAACTCCTTCTGACTGCTAGTGCGGAACACACATATCAAAGGTGTTTTATAGTCTCTGTTTCTTCAAACGTGTTTTCCAATTTGACGGTGACCTGTCATGGCGGACACAATGACTGAGACGTCTGTTCTAGCCAACGATAGCAAAGCGGTAGACCTCTTCAAGTCTAGATTAGGCCACAAAGTCTTGGAATGCACACAGCCCCTCTTTGTTACCATCTATTATTCGTTGTCCTTCAGTGCTGGTCCTGAAAACTTAGCTTACGACCCCTTCTGAATCATCTCGACAATCTGAGTCTATCTACCCATGTCCATCCGTCCGTCCGTCTGTCGAAATCACGATAGCGGTCGAACGCGTAAAACTAGCCGCTTGAAATTTTGCACAGATAATTCTTATTTTTGTAGGTCGTCGAGTTGCCCCAGATTTGGAAGACTAGGATATGCAAAGATCCTAAACATTAGGCAGTGCAGTGACGGGAAACTCAATGCAGCGTAAGGAACAGGGAGCAGTCGATGATATCATTACCCATTCCTAAGAAGCCGATCTAATGGAGGACCAATGATTGTGGTGATCTAGGTAAACCTCCATCGGAGCGAGACAGCTACTCACGCTCTGATGCAGAAAATCGGCAAGGGCAAGATTCATAGGCCATGGATAATAACACAGGGAGACGGTGGAGCACTCCTGGCATCACTATATCTGCCTTTCGACTCTGCGAAACCGCCACCTATATCGGAGCTGCAACGGTTGGTGAGGAAGGCAAAACAGATGGGAAATGAGGTAATAGCAGGGTGCGAAGCAAACTCTTATCACATTTCGTGGGGTCGTATCAACACTAATAAGCGGAGGCAATCCCTGGCAGAGTTCTTGAATACTAACGACCAAATGACACTTAATCTGGTAACACCACTACCTTTGTCAATAGGATTTGGGAGAGGATAGAGGCCACCGTAGCGCAAAGGTTATCATGTCCGCCTATGACGCTGAACGCCTGGGTTCGAATCCTGGCGAGACCATCAGAAAAAGTTTTCAGCGGTGGTTTTCCCCTCCTAATGCCGCCAACATTTGTGAGGTACTATGCCATGTGAAACTTCTCTCCAAAGAGGTGTCGCACTGCGGCACGGCGTTCGGACTCGGCTATAAAAAATGAGGCTCCTTAACATTGAGCTTCAACTTAAATCGGACTGCACTCATTGGTAGGTGAGAAGTTTGCCCCTGTTCCTTGGTGGAATGTTCATGGGCAAAATTTGTGTTGTTGTTGTATTAGATGTCAAATACTTAGGTGTGATCTTGGACAGGAAACTGAATTGGAAGTTTCACATTTAGGAGCGCACAGAGAAGGCTCACAGATGTTGTGCGCTATGTAGACGGGCCGTAAGCTTGAAATTAGCCTTGAATCCGAGGCTCTACAGGAGCGTGATTAGACCGATACTTACTTACGACTCAGTAGTTTGGTGGACTGCTATGGAGAAAATGTGCAACATAAGGACCATACAATAGGTTCAGTGAACATGTTGTCTTGAAGCGGTGAGGACCGCGCCCACTAGGGGTAAAGGGGTATCGATCTAAACACGTTTTTAAATGTTCACCAAAGTCGGGTCAGATATAGATAAAGCTCTCAAATATCCTTTCCTTACTGGTTTTTAAATTTAGTTCTTTATCTTTGGCCCAAAGCAAGGACACGTTTTTGGCAGTATATTTTGTAGCATGGAGGTTTGAACATGAAGCAAAGAAATTAGTCTTAAATGGTTACGGTGTTAACGCTATACGCCAGCAGCTTGTAGCCTGCTACTGAAAGCTCCAAAAGTTGTCGTTCGACTGTTTTTTCAAAGCCCACACATCGAAAACAATTGTGCTTATTTTAACTATCGATTTTCTAATCAATTGAAAAACTTTTGTGGTTTTATTAAATCTCATCCGATATAGTTTCTATTGACATGAATAACCTCTCATTATTGATTTGGCAATTTGTTTTAGTCATTGTTTGTTTTAATTTTGAAATGTTTCTCCTTTTCCCATTGCAGCCAAATTGGATGGCGTGAAAACGTATATGCGTATGCGACGTGTGCCCAATCATCTGCAGGTGAAGGTCATCAAATGGTTCGATTACCTGTGGCTGACGCAAAAATGTTCCGACGAGGAACGTGCCGTATCATGTCTTCCTGATAAACTAAAGGTAAATATTGTAGTATAGCATGCAGAAACTAAACTTTTTTTTCCACATATTGGGTAAGCTTAAAAAGATGGGCAAATATTTGTAACAAGACCAAATTATAGTAGTATACGAATATGTGTACAAACACTTTTTTTGAAGTGGAAAAATCAATAATTTAACAGACCAAAACGAAGTTTTATAAGTTGAAAGTTTTAAAACAGAGACACAAAAATTTTCACAAAAGCATCATCTATGGAGTTTTTTTTTCTACAGGATAACTTGCACGAAGTTTACGAATTCAAACGACCACTCACCACGACGAATTATCTTGCATATCACTTAAGTCATATCCACAGATTTTCCTGTTCTTCTGGAACTTGGAAGGTCGCTTCTAGCCTTGCAAGCTCGTTTCGTCTAAAATTTCCGGGGATTTCGTTTCTCCCTATGGGGGACACAGTAGCGCAGAGCTAAGCTTCAAATGATGCTGAATGCCTCGAATCCTGGCGAGAACATAAAAAACATTTTCAGCGGTGGTTTT